>NC_056732.1:1127039700-1127197200 GCF_019279795.1 Protopterus annectens
AGGGGGCGTCAATAACAGACTGAGTGGAGCCCTATCTGCATTGTCTGGACAATTCCACTGTCAACACTGTGTTGTGATGATTATGTGGGAATGAAGTGTCATGCTGGAACTGTTCACAGATGTCCTCCCTCTGTGGGTTACAGCTCTGCAATGTATTAGCTCACTCTGTCTGTTGGATGGCTCATATATGGCTGGTGTACACCTGAAAGGTGTCTTGTTGTGGAGCAGTCATTGGTATATGTGGGATAGCATGACCAATGCAAACCTTGCACATGCTCATAGAATGCAATTGTCAAGGATTATGCAGAGTGGCCAGTATAGTCCCCCAGCATGGGTCCTTTGAAGTCGTCCACCCCAGTCTTCACAAGTGTAGAGTCTGCTTGTGCTAAATACAGTTTGTGTGCAGTGACAACCTTGCCTGGGGGTGGGGATGGGATATGGATGTTCAGGGAAAGGTGGGTATGGTCAGATATCAACAATGGTGGTCTACCTCTGGTGTGGAACAGTGAGTACCCATGTTGCAGATGGACAGGTGCAATATGTATTCCCCATGTGGCTGTGGTGTGTGGTTCTGCCATAGCACATGGACCCACAAATTGTAGTGGCTGTAGGGTAAAGTGGTAGAGGCCTGAGTAGTTTTCACACACAATATGCCTGTACCTGATGTTAACAACTGGAATGGTGTATGTGAACACCTGCATATCCCGGCACTGTTCCCAGGGAAGCTAAGTGTGTGTCCTGGATGTGGGAGTGGTGTTCTGGACTGGTTGTGTTGTGTGTTACAGGTCCTGTGGTCACGAAGCATGGTATAGAACATAACCTGCCAGTGCGATGTGCATATCTGACCCTGACGTAGGTGGCTGCAAATGCATATATATGCTATCCCCCACCTGACAGGTAGTACTAGATGTACATACCTCTGTAGAAATAAAAATGTCAGCACCCTATAAATACTGCAGGTGCAAACCAGATGCCCAGTAATTCGGTTAGCGCGCTCTGCTAATGCGTCTCCCTCAAGTGTCATAATATAGGTAGGTAGGAGTTCGAACCATGCAATTGCTCAGTGTGTGTGTGTGTGTGTGTGTGTGTGTGTGGGTGAGCGGGGTTGATGTGTGTGCAAGTCTGTGTGAGGAAGATGTCCCTTTTAGCAACTGTGAAAGCACTCTGCAGGATGTACATTCCCCTATCTAAGCACGGATGATGTCAGCACCCTATAAGTACAGCCGGAGAAGGTAGACCTCCCAGTAATTCAAATAGCACGCTCCGCTAATGCATCTGTCACGGGTGTCATAACATAGTTAGATAGGGGTTTGAATCCTGCAACTCCCCAGTGTGTGTGGAGGGGGGTTAGTGTGTATGCAAGTCTGTGTGAGGGAGATGCCCCTTTTGGCAACTGTGAAAGCACTCTACAGGATGCACATTCCCCTATCTAAGCACGGATGATGTCAGCACTCTATAAGTACAGCGGAGAAAGAAAACTTCCCAGTAATTCGAATAGCGCACTCTGCTAATGTGTCTCTCTCAAATGTCATAACATAGTTAGATAGGAGTTTGAAACCTGCAAATGGCAAGTGTGTGTTTAGATGTGGGGAGTTTGTGTGTGTTTGGATGTGGGGAGTTTGTGCGTGTGCAATTCTGTATGAAAGGCATGTGCTTTTTTGCAATCAGGAGATCACACTACATGATGCACATTACCCTTTCCAAACACTGATGATGTCAGCACCCTATACATACAGCTGGAGAAGCGAAACCTCCCAGTAATCCAAATAGCGCACTCTGCTAAAGGGTCTCTCTCAAGTGTCATAACATAATTAGGTAGGGGTTTGAAACCTGCAAGTGCGTGTGTTTGGATGTGGACAGTTTGTATGTGTGCAAGTCTGTATGAAAGACATGTGCTTATTTGTAATCAGGAGATCACACTACATGATGCACATTACCCTTTCCAAACACTGATGATGTCAACACCCTCTACATACAGCTGGAGAAGAGATATCTCCCAGTAATCCGAATAGCACACTCTGCTAAAGCATTTTTCTCAAATGTCATGACATAGTTAGGTAGGGGTTTGAAACCTGCAAATGATAAGTGTGTGTGTTTAGACGTGGGGAGTTTGTGTGTGTGCAATTCGATATGAAAGACATGTGTTTTTTTGCAATCAGGAGATCACAATACATGATGCACATTACCCTTTCCAAACACTGATGATGTCAGCACCCTATACATACAGCTGGAGAAGCGAAACCTCCCAGTAATCCAAATAGCGCACTCTGCTAAAGGGTCTCTCTCAAGTGTCATAACATAGTTAGGTAGGGGTTTGAAACCTGCAAGTGTGTGTTTTTGGATGTGGGGGGTTTGTGTGTGTGCAATTTTGTATGAAAGACATGTGCTTTTTTGCAATTAGGAGATCACACTACATGATGCACATTACCCTTTCCAAACACTGATGATGTCAGCACCCTATACATACAGCTGGAGAAGAGACACCTACCAGTAATCCGAATAGCGCACTCTGCTAAAGCATCTCTCTCAAGTGTCATAACATAGTTAGTTAGGGTTTGAAACCTGCAAATGGCAAGTGTGTTTGGATGTGGAGAGTTTGTGTGTGTGCAATTCTGTATGAAAAACATGTTAGCTTTGGCAATCAGGAGATCACAGTACATGATGCACATTACCCTTTCCAAACTCTGATAATGTCAGCACTCTATAAATATAACCACAGAAGAAAACCTCCAAATAATGCACTTCGCTATTGCGTCTTTCTCACGTGTCGTGACATAGTTAGGTAGGGATATGAATCCTGCAAATGGCAAGTGCGTGGGGGTAATAGGGTGTGTAGAAATGCAAGTGTGAGAAAACAGATCCTTTTGGCAAATACTACAATACACCAAATGCTGCATATTCCCCCAGTAAACACAGGGGATGTCACCACACTATCAGCACAGCCAAACAGGGCTAGTTGGCCAGTAATGCCAATAGTGCGCTCTGCTACTGGGTCTATTACCATTGTCAGAGTACAGATAGGTATGTTTTGGAAACCCACAACTGCCACATGTGGTTGTGTCACACATTATGACCTTGTGTGGGTCTTTGTGCATAACAATGCATGCCATTGCCTAAACCAGCAATGGCAATGCACACATGATGTATGTGTGTGACACATACACATAAATACCTGTGACCTGCAGTAGTTACCATGTCTGACACGTGCCTTGAGTGGATAAATGGTATTTGCAATGCATAACAATATGACTGTGTCATACTGTGCAGGGGCCGCACGTGGTATGTGTCTATACAGTGTGGGTGTATATGGTAAAATACCTACAGCAGGGGATACACATCTGGTCTGGGCCATATAGTCTACATGTAGTCGATGTACAGGTGCTGCATGTTCCCACCTGTTGTGGGAGTGGTAACATGTTATTCCACTGCAATTCAGTGACCACATGCTGGGAACCCTTCAACTAGTGTGTTGTAGCTACAGTAATGCTCACACACAATGTTTGGCTGGATGCAGTCCAGCCATATAAAGACAGTTCTTGAGACTGACATATTGCCAGTGTTGTTATGGAGGATAGGTGAGTTTCCTGTGTATGGGAGGGTTGTGTGTGCCAGGCTATGAACCAGAAGGCAGTCCAACACACTGTTAGCTGCACATGAATAGGCCCTGATGCTTTGTGCTGTGCCAACAACCTGGAGGTGTGTGTATCTGTGGTGCCTTGGAATACCACCCCACTGTCCATGTGTGTTACATGTGTAGGGGATGACAGGCATGGTATGAGGTATAACCTGGCAGTGATGGGTTGCACCTGTGAGCCGTGAATCAGGACTCTGGTACTGCACAGACATTGCAGTTCACCGTGCTGAGGACAGTGTCCAGTGCATGCATCTTGCGGTGTACACTGCTGGTGTTGTGTAGCATCACTGTTAGTGTCCTATCCTGTGTGATACCCGCGGAGGTGGCTATGTAATCCGTGTCCTGCAGCATAAGGCAGTATGTGTGTATCAAAGGGCTTCGCCAATATACATTGGCCCATGGGTGTCACGTGCAAGCTGCCCCTCGCAAATAATTGTGGCTTCCCTAGCATGTAAGCACACATTGACAGCCAGTGGATACCCTATAAATGACATTGGAGATTGAGCAGAATGTAGACATAGAACACCCTTCCTACATATAGTGGTAGCATACCTGGTGAGGGTATGATGGCAACCAAGATCAGGCTCATACTGGCCCGTGCCACATGCTGAGAGATCCCTTCTATGTTCCCTATCATGTAGTCCAGGGAGGTATGTCTCAGGTCATCCATAGTGGCATGGTCATTAACTGAGTCATATGTGTCCATGCCTCTGACTGACCTGTATGCATGTGTTTTGTGGTGGACCATAGTGCCCCACAGGCATATCACTGTGACCTTCACCATGTACAGCCTGTTGAGCGGGACCCCACTGCAGCGGCCAAGAGGGGTACCTGACACATCTGTAGCAGGTGTGTTGTGTAGCCCTACAGGCTGTGAGTGTGTGGCACATGGGATGTGTGTGGCATGTGTGGCATGTGCTCTGTTCCGATGTAACATATGCGTGTGTGCCAGCTGTGGAGGTGTGTCATGCTCAGGCAGGATGCTATTCTGAGTCTCCAAGTATGCCCCAGTGTGTTCAGATTGCTGTCAGTGCGGGTCTATGTCTGACTGGTATTGTAGTCACTGTAATATGTCATGCCACCTGACAGGGTATGGCATTACTGGGTTCAGAGTGCTCAGTCCCCAGATTGGCTATGTGGTGGCATCCCACACATGTGTTGTACGTTCCTGGCCAGGGGTGATGGTTGACTGCATACATGTGGCAGCTGTGACATTGCCACATGACTCACATAAACCACAACTGGACCATAGAGGTGATTCACAGGTTACCTTTGCACATGCTACCCTAGTAGTGTGATTGCCATGGTGATTAACAACACATAGGGCCAATGGGGAACAACATACTGAAGGTGTGTATGTGTGGGTGTACTGCTACTGATTTCATAGCACTGGCATATATGACTGCACATGTGGGTAAATGCCAGGTAAGACATGTGCAATGTGTCACATGCAACGTACATGCGAACAGGACAGACAGTGACGTTCTGTCATGTGTACACTTGACATACGTATCGTACGCTATGCAGATGTCACTAGGAGTCCACAGAAGCACTGTAACTCTGCATTGCAGGTGGAAGCACTGTTCCAGGGAACCCCAAGCGAACATGCATGCAAACAAAGCTACAGTAAGCAGGGCTGAAAGTAGTCCATTGTACAACAAAGAAGGGGTAACACTAACAGTATGTAACAGTGCAAATATGTAGGCACTATCAACATGTTCCCAGGAATGCACAGCGCAGATGTCCATGGTAGAACTGATATTATGTCATAGTTAATTGTGATTTGGATTACATTGGTACTGCACACATATCAACATGCGCAAACATCCACATTGCATAGTCGTTGTGGGCAACTTGCCACCATTACTGTACATGTCCATCAGTGCGTATCACTACTTGCATTAGCTTCCCCCCTGTGCTACCCATGTATGTGGCTATCTGTTGACATCCTTACCACCGGTATGCAATAATGTGCAGCTGTTACACTTTGGTACGTACTATGGGTGCAGATAACAATTCAGGACAGTCATACGGTTACTGCATCAGGCATGCTGGGATATACACACAGTCATATCAGCACACTGTACTGTTACCAACATGATACTACTAATACACTTCTATGTAGTTACCCTGTGCATCAGCAACGTGTTTACCTGTTCCTGCACTGATGTTGGAGATTGCAGGAGGTGGCACAGTTTCATCATATGCACAGGGTGTGAATTAGGTATGCCTGAGTCTGCCACTGATACCACCAATTGACATGTGTGTGTATGTGTGTTGGTGAGGGACAGCAGTACAGGGTGGTGCACTGTTGGTGCAGTGTGTGCATGTATGTGGTAGCCCTAGGTGTTAACATTTCGCATGTGTGTATGCACGCACACAGTTCCACCTCATGGCTGCCATATACAGGGGTTTGTCGACAGCCACAGACTGCACCTGGCAGGTCATACAGATCAGTGTCTGTGGGCACGGACATGGTACCTGTGTCTGGCAGGGGTGCTATGGACCGTATCCGGTACTAAGCCAGACTGGGTACTGTCATCAGAAGCGGGAGTTTGTTGACTGGACACAGGTCCCTGTTGGGACTGTCCAGAGCCATGTGCACGTGGTCTCCTGGGGCGTTCCGATGACAGCACAGACCCAGCATTGCTGGGGCTGCTGCTGGCACTATGGGTGCGTGCGCGGGCCTGTTGTTGTCCACGCCGACTGCCAGCTGCTGCTGTTGCTGGCATACGGCCATGTTGACGCTTCAACCGCCCGCCATTGCCCTGGCTCATGGACATGTGGTTGTGGAACTGCTGTAATATGTCCCCACAATGTCTGTCTATGACATCGGTGAAATTACGGATAGCATCCACGATGTCACGCATACTGTCAGTCATGGCTGTGCGACATGCTCTCAGCTCCCTCAGACTCTGTCTGGTGTACCTTTCCATACGCGACTGTGCCTGCATGACAGCCCGAAACATAGCTGAGGTTGACAGACCTCTTTGGGCATGTCTGCCAGAGGCAGTACGCCCACGGATGCTCCCACGAGAACCTATGGGCAACCGTCTGTGTTTTACCATCGCAGGACCCTGCTCATGGCTGCTGTGTGGGGAAGCATGTGCCACAGATGCCACATTACCCTGGTCAATGCCCACTGTATCCTGTCCATCACCTAGGGACAATGGTGACATAGGATGTACTGGCAGGATGACTGTGCGCAATGATGGGGTTGACAGCTCTGTACTGTCAATTGGCTGACCAATGGCGGACCCTGACACACCTTCCTGTGCCATTACACAGATATCATCATTACCAGTACCTGTGGCACCAGATTCAGGTTCCCAGCTGCAGGACACCAGAGCAGCAACAGAACCTGTGGGAGGAAGACAGGAAACACAGTTTACAGTGTCCACACAATGTTACCAGTGATGCACTTATGCACACATGCACACATGCACATGTGGACACATGCACACATGCACGCATGCACACATGGACACAGGCACACATGCACACGTGCACACATGCACCCATGCACACTTGCACACATGCACACATGCACACAAGCACACATGGACACAGGCACATGTGCACACATGCACACGTGGACACGTGCACACGTGAACATGTGGACACATGCACACATGCACCTGTGGACACATGCACACATGCACACATGCACACGTGGACACAGGCACACATGCACACATGCACACGTGGACACAGGCACACATGCACACATGCACACGTGGACACAGGCACACATGCACACATGCACACATGCACACATGCACACCCCGCAGTATACACACAGAGCACTACTGAGTTACACTAGTATTACTAGCACTATCAGGACTATTATAGGTATTGTTAAAACACACTCACCAGCATGGATGGCCTGCCTTGCTGTAACACTGGTGGGACCTGCAGAAATGAGGAGATTAATGTCAGTGGGCACAACTGTGCCATTGATACTGCATATGATACAGTGCAGTAGTACACCAGTTGCCTTTCACACATCAGCTGCTGATATTGTCAATATCACACCTGCACAATTACATACTATGTTGACAGCTACATACCACGGACACACCTTACACATGCATAAACTAACAGTGTACAGAACAGTCAAGTGTACATATGGCATATTACCTGCACGCTCCATGTCGTGCTGCTGTGTGGATCCAGCCTCCATCATGATGCAGGTGTATTGCTGTTGCTGTTCCGAGGCTGGAGCCACAACACTTAGGAGTAGCCCCTCCAGTCTGGTGAGGGTGGATGTGTGGCCACCCCACCTCCTGTGGCAACCTGTTGCCTGTGGATATCCAACGCACGCTGATGGACATTTCTGATTAAATCACTGCAGTGATGTCGTACCTGCTCATATGTCCTATTATGCGTGCCAATGTCATTTACCCTACGGACAAGGTCTTGCCACAGTGCAGCCTTCTCCTGCTGATTCTGGCTGGTGCGGGAAAACAGTATGTCATAATCCCGCACCAGGCTCTGGTGTATCTCCTCATCTTCTGCTGCAGAGTAGGCGGGATTATGCTGACGCACCATCTCCCTGGAAGAGAACACAAACAGGATATCAGCAGACTATGTCAGCAATATATGGCACACATACTATACATGATACTCAACTGTAGTGATATACTACTACTCCCATATGTAGCATGTGTGTGTCTCTTGGTGGATACACAAGTACATGGCCAGATATCAGTGCTCAGCCAACACCTGTGCAACAATACCTGCCACATTCCATACAACATAGTAGCATGCCCCATCGGTCAGCACACTGCGACAGGTCCAATGCACAACCTCACTCTTGGGGTTCATACCAAGGTACTGTATGTGGAACGCCATTCACTAGTGTGATCTGGACACAAGTTACTCGGCCTGGATATACATATCCCACCACCACTACCAGCACAGTAGACTACTTTGATATGTATGTGATTAGACAGTTATTCACTTGTTAGGACTGAGATGGTATTCATGCAGCCCACTGGGCCAGTGGAAGCCACAACCCACACTGCTGACCCCTTTGCGAATGCTTCCCACGAGCATCCCAAAGATTGCATGGAACATGCACACACATTTCTAAACCCAGACCCTATGCACAAAGGTTAGGCATCCTGTCCGGTGGACCCTAGCCAAAGGCAGATTGTATAACAATAGAAGGAGGCTACTGCAGGACAGAGCAGATTCACATTAAGGGAAGGCATCTGTGGTCAGCACTGGTAATAAGCTACGGTCTCTCATAACAACATCCACCGCCTACTCTGGGAGGGAAATGGCCACGAACACTATAGATAACCACAAGGCCTTCTTCAGTTATGTTACACATATGGACCAAATGCCTCAGATATGCTCTGAGTTAATACACACCTACTTAACATTCACCGAACACACAGATATTGGCAACATTCTTGCAGACAGGTTTGGTGCACGTATCCCCCCTCCTTCTCCCCCACAATTAGAAATACTTATCACAGCTGAATGTAACCTCCATATCATCTCACATGTCCAAGTGAGGGCCGCCCTCAGCAAAGCAGAACACACAGCATCACTGTGACCTGATGGTATCCCTGGATGTGTGCTATGTGAACTCCAAGAGGACATACAACTGCATATAAGACTGATATTTAACCTTGGCCGTACTACAGGATATGTACCTGAACACTGGCATACAGCAACAGTGGTCGCACTCCACTAAGGTGGCACCTCTACTGACACTGGGAACTACCACACCATAAGCTTAACCGGCCTGGTCTGCTAAGCTATGGAATTATTCAGTATGGGATGCATATACAGTGATATTGGGTACCTGCAGACACTTGTTCCTGGCCGGTTTGCCTTTGTGATGGGCTGATCCTGCCTTTTGAACCTGTTTGACCTTTCAAAGCAGTCACTACAGCCATTGATGAGGGCAACGCAATCCATACAGCCTACCTGGACTTGCCTAAGGCCTTCAACACAGTACTCCACCCAGGCATCATAGACAAGCTCATTAGCTTACATGTTACTACATATGTCACATGATGGGTTGCACACTGGTTGACATACAGAATCCATAATATCGATATTGTAGGAGCCATGTCAGACTCAATGCCAGTCACATGTGGTATCCCACAGGCCTCTGTCTTAGGACCCTTCTTGTTTGGCATTTATTTCTCAGATCTAAAAGCAAACATGTGCGGGTTGTGGATGACAAACTTCCCAGACTACTGCTAACTAAGCGCCATAGTCGTTACATCAGCTGACACACACATCCTACAGACGGGCCTCACTGCAACAGAAAACTGCTGCCAGGATCATGGCTTAACACTGACTGACATGTAATGTATAGTCATCCCCTTTTGGTGGGACTACGTGCACACAACATATCACATGGACATACCTATAGATACAGACCTATGACACATTTGGAGGGTTCACAATATGCAGACTGTTAACCTGCTACTTTACATTACCTGTGTTTGTCGCAGCTGGTTGCGTTACCACTACTACTGCTTCCTGCTGCTGCTGGCACGGCTTGCTACTGTCACTGCTGACAGCTTAGACTCAGTGTGTGTACCGTGTGTTGTTGTTTTTTTTTTTTTCTCTCACTCTCTGTCTCTGTCTCTGTCTCTCTCTCTCTGTCTGCCTTCAGACAGTGCAATGAACATATTGCATGTGTGGAGTGTGAGTACAGGATGCTTTTGTAGGTATCTGCATAAGTCCATGTGATGGCCTCTGCACCAATTGTAAGCCAGCATTTGCTAATTGCATGCAGCCAGTTGTGTACTGATTGCAGTTCTCACTGTGATTTCAGGACAGTGCTATAAAAGGGTATGTGAGATAGGCGTTGCCCTTTCAGATTGTAAGGGCGGGGACCATGCTGGTATGCTGTGGACACTGTTCTGTGAGTGTACAGGTTAGTATCTCTCTCATGATTCAGGCTGTGTTGTAGATTCACATTTCTCCATTCTTCTCTCCTGTTTCCTGTAGTAAGTGTGTATGCACAATGACACCTACAACTATATATATATATATATATATATATATATATATATATATATATATATGCAAATATACATACATTTATATATGTACATTAACTGACATTATTACCTACTAGCTACCAACTAGCATGGCTGTTTCTGTTCACACACTACTATTATGGAAATCCACCGGTTTTTACAGTAATTCTAAATGACATGCTTTGTGTACTACACATCCTATATTCCCTTTACATTCATTCCTACTATTACATGATATATTTATTTTAGCACAATGTTCTTGTATAAGAGTCATGGCTTAGTGGTAGGTCATGCAGACTACTGTTTACAAAGTCCTGGGTTCGGGACTGACAGTGGGATTTTATTTTGCTTTTGAACTGACTACAGGACCTGTCAATCAGAGTGACTAAGGCACTTTTAAGCAGTTGTAACCAGGTTAGCGCTGGTTTGCGCAGAGCTCACGCATGCGCACTGGTGTTCAGCTCCGCGCACACCCACTTACAACCGCTTAACGGTGCTTACTCTGGCGCACACCTGCGCTATTTTCTTTGAAAGAAATGAAAATGGGGAGACAGGAAAGTGGTGAAAAAGGGGTCACAAAGAGGGTAAGACAGTAAGGAAACAAGCTTGAGATTTGCAGGAGGGATGTAGTTAAGGCCCATAGCTGCCCATTTCTTCATCAGCAACAGCTGTGCATATGTATCTAATTTGGTGTGACATTTGAAACCTTCCACCCCTGAGAGAGGTGTCAGGACAACAATAATACTTGTTGTACAGCCAATTGTAATTGATAGTTTCCATGTCCAGCAGACATGTGTGCGGAATGGGCAGCTATGTATGGGGCGTAATTTTTTTGTGGGTACAGAGTGCCCTTTTTTTTTTTTTTTTTTTTTCAGGTGAGAGTGGTATGTCAGGTGAAGGAAGTCAGTATAGCTGGGGAGGTAGGTTGGGTAGGTCAACAGACAAGACAAACAAGACGCATACAGGGGCGGTGTATGACACGTATGGGCGGGTTACACAATTGACGGGGATGGATGTTTGGATATCCAGAGCCCATGAGCCCACAGATGGCAACAGTGGAACTGATATCCCCACCCATGGGGAAGTTGCCACTGAACCTTCACTGCCCAGGACGGGGCTGTGCTGGGGGCTGTGTAGGCCGGGCAACAGGCATGCCCGTTAGTTGTGCCACCTGTGCCTCAAGCTGGCGTTGGGGCCCAAGAACAGATTCCTGGATCTCCCTACGCACCACAGTCCGGACGCTACGGAGGGTGAGTGGTGGTTCTCCTCCGGCCACACTTGCAGAGGGGGGACGAGCCCCATCCCCTGCAGCGCTTCCACCCACAGGTGGCACAGGGCCACCGGAGGAGGTTCCAGACTGGACACTAGTGCCAGGTGCACTCGCCAGCTGAGGTGGGAGAGGTGGGTCCGCTGGAACCCGCCTTCCCTGTCGTCCTATGTTTTGCATTATATCATGACAGTTTGGGTTAGTAACATATAATACCATTCGCAGTTAGTTGTAACAGCATGCATTAGTATTCCCATTAACCAAACACCCAGATATTCACACCATTGAACAGCGAGCATAACACATGCATAATTTGAACAGCAATACATGGTCCAACAACATGCAGGGTTGATTGATGGCAACAGGCCATCAGGTTTGGATGTATGAACAGGGCAGATGCATCAACAGACATGCAAATATTTATGACCCAACAGGACAAATGTCCAGGGGTGTTAATTGTGATTGCACATACCATTTTCACGTGGAAGGGGTTATATGTGGTTATAGGGTGGGGTGAAGAAAATAATATTAACACCTTTGAATACCAATACATATGCTGTACATTTCTAATAGCTGCGCATATATACACACTACTGTTCTAACTACAGTTTCCTATATGATAACTACTTCAATTTGGTGATAGGACTGTTACTGCTAGATCAATATACATTTTATTGTTCTTCATACACATTCATATCTGGCTTTGTTCAGCTACATCATCCTGTTACATTTGCTTTATATAGCTATAGACAACTGTGGATGTTTGGTATGTCAGACAATCATACTATCTGCATATTGCAGACTGAGATCAACATATCCAGATTTTGGGATACACATTCCAGCTGCAATAACACTTTGAACAGATTTCGCTGTTTGGTTTTGCTTCTCACATGTATTTCATTCTGTACTGACTGCAGTATACTTTATTCAGGGGTTATTACCGCTTTATTGGGGATTCATAACACTTTCTCACACTCTCTCACTTGTTTTCATTTTACTATTCAGGATGGTACTTACTTCTGGGCTTTATTGACATGTTTTACCTGTAGTTATTACAATCCTTTCCAGCAGTCTCACTTCTGTCATGTTTCAGTATTTCAACAGGGGTATATTTCACACATGTGATTTGCTCATCTTCTGCAGCTATACTTTTCAGCCTGCTGCAGGTTATGTACTATTATATTACAGGTGGGGCATCTTTATTTCAGACTTTATTTCAGACATTTTCATTTTTTTGTTTGGATTACAGACTGCAACACACTTTTGTAATCAAGCAATACTTGCAAACACTCTTACACTGTTACTTGCACATTCTATTACTTAGTGACTACACTGCACTCTTTTGCTAACTGTCATACTTTTATATTTCTTTACAGTTACTGGGAGAGGATTACTGACCTGCCTGGTGGCGCAACCGCACCAGCCTATCACCATAGGCTCTGCGGTTAGCAGAACGGACACCTGCAGCTGTAATATAAATGAAGTAATATTGGAATACATATCTCCATAATATCAGCTAGTTTAATTTCTTACATACATAATTAAATGTAACTTAGTAGTGGGGCGTTGGGCATTTGCCGGGCCTCCTGGATCCAAAGGTTCAATTGTTCCTGCTTGTGTCTCTTCAGGTCTGCATGGTGGTGATGGACCTGCTCACCAGTCCTTGGAATCCCTGTGGCACTGGTGAGATCATGAGCCAACCGGTCCCATGCCTCAGCCCTATATGCTCCCCACAGGACCTGGCCCTGCATGAGTTGGGCCTCATTGATTGTGGACTAGGAGCCAGACCATGTATCTGGACTCCTCAATGCCCCACCTCTGTGCTCGAAAGCAACTACCCTCACCTACTCCTGACAATCTGGCTGCAAGTCAGTTCTACAATCGTTTATGCTGTGTATTCCCACCTATGGGGCTTATATATGCCGTTTTTCCCGCACATATCTGTGATTGGCCATTTTGGAATTGTATCAACTTCACAAAGCCTGCTTTGTCATGCTCCACTTTGTATTCATTCCTATATATTTGCTATTACTGCATTTATAGGTACTACTGTCACAGCTTAGTGGTTCAGTACCTTGACTATGGTGCATAGTATCCTGGGTTCGAACCTGGCCACTGCTTTTTATTTTTTATGACTGTCTAGACAGGCTGAGGGGTGTGTCTGTGTAAAGGCAGTTTTGATATGGCTTGCTCAACGTTGCCCGTCGGTTAGCTTGTTGGCGCGGTGTGCAGCTCCGCGCAAACGGGTTACACTGGTTTACATGTCATTTGGCTTTCAGCATGCATATTATGCTCAGCTCAGCTAGGGGCACACAGTTTCAGCATGTTAAACCACTGCTCACCTATGGGCACTCATTTTGCACCTGTTGAACCACTGCTCACCTACGGGCAGATGCACTCACCTTGTTAAACTGTAGCTCAGCTATAGGCACATCTGGCATCTTTTATCATTTTATCTCACATTTCTTCAAAATAAATGGACTATTTCATTACATTTTACATGAACTATGATTTTATATGTGTACATGTTTGTCAGGGACTTGTTTTGTGCTTATTTTACTAAAAATAAAAATTGGTGTTGTGGGGGCTCGAACCATGAATGCCTGCTCTTCATCCGACACCTTTACAGCTACGCTATTGCTTCTTGGCTTACTTTGCATATTTAGTTCTTATATCCTTTTCCACTGACTGCTAACTGTGGCTAAGCTACAGGCACACCCGCGCATTACGATTTAAAAAAATATATAACATGTTCATTTATATATTTTATGTTCATAGACTGTGGGGGCATGTGTTGTGTTGTGTTTATTCACATTTCCATGGCCTCTGTCGTGGGTGTTTACTTTGGGCAATTTTACTCTTCTGGGGGCGTGTCCGCTTGCAGGGCTCGGCCTACGGACACGCCCCCTACTGTCTTCCACAGACCGTGTTAGCCTTCGGTGTGATTCAGCATGCCCTCATGCATATGCATGACATGCTGACATCACACCGTTTAACTGCAGCCTCCATGTAAGCCATGTATCTCTTACACGGAGGCTTCATGAATCCTGCCCAATAACTATAATCACTTAGTGTTAATAGAATATCATCTGCAAATAGCTGAATCTTAGAATTTAACTCATTTTTAAACTGAATACATTTAATATTGGTGATAGATCTAACAGAGGTGGCAAATGGTTCTATGGCTAACGCAAATAGTAACAGTGATAACGGACACCCTTGTTTAGTGCCTTTAGTAATTGTACTTAATTTAGAAGTGTATAATCCAAGTTTTATGTAAGCAGAGGATTTTTCATAAAGCATTTTCATTAATCATATAAAGTTATCTAAAAAAATTATATTCATTTAAAACCAATAACAAGGAATTCCAATAAACCAAATCAAAGACATTATTAATGTCTAGACTTACCAAAGTCAAATTTCCTTTTATACTATTAATATAGTCTATTACTGTAAGTATTCTTTTAATAATGTCTCATGAATTTCTATTTATAAAGAAACCTGCTTAATCTTCATTTATCAGTAATGGTAAAAATTATTTAATTTTGTTATCATATATTGCCATAAAAATTATAATCAATATTTAATAAGGAAATTAGTCTACAAGAGGAACATTCTTAATAATCTTTATCTAATTTTAGTATAGGTGAAATTAATGTATATTTCCAAGATGGGGTGTATTTTCTAATCCTTTAACTAATGTAATAGTACTAAATCTTCTTTAGGCAGAAGTTTGTATATCTCTGGAATTATACCATTGTTTCAAGGTGCATTGTTCAACTTTACTTTATTTATTTTAAATTTAAGTTCTGATATTAAAAATAGTCTTATCTATTGATTTTATCTAATCTGTGGAGAAGATGATTCCTCCATCAGTCCTTCCTATGTACCCTGGTATGAATCTCTCCTCTGTCATTGATGGTCAAATTAAAATCCAAAAAATCTATTGTTGTGGGTGTGTGTACTTCAAAATCCAAAAAAAAGATCTTGTAAATTAGAGTGGGTATTGGCACACAAGGCACCCATATCTACTCCCCATTTTTGCCAATAGTATTCTCCTGCATATAGGAAAATATTGTTCAATATAAGTTCCAATAATGTGCATAACATTACTGTTGTGTTAGAATCAACTGTTCCACTAGATTCCATAAACTCTTTAACAACTCTAATGCCATACTCATTGGAAATAACAGTGAACACATTTTTCACATCCACTGTGGTCATGGAATCTAGTGGAACAGCTGATTCTAACACAACAGTACCCCAATATAGTGATGGCTAAATGGGAACATAAATTTATACTTAATGAGACTAAGCAATGGAAAAATAATAGCATATACTACAGCCGGTTTTTGGATGATATTTTTCTTATGTGGATAGGTTATGGACAATCCTTGTCTGACTTTGCAAGATATTCCACAGCATCTTTTTTGTTTTTTGAAGTACACACATTCACAACAATTGATTTTTTGAGTGTTAATTTGACCATAAATGACAAGGGAGAAATCATACCAGGGTACATAGAAGGGACTACTGAAGGAATCATCTTCCCCACAGATCTAGTATGCAACCAAAGCATATCTACTCACATGTTGTGAATGGACAACTTTTACATACATCTAGATTATGTGCAGAAGAAGAGACATTTGAGTATGAATCTAAACAGCTCCTGGAATGTTTTAATGTAAAAAGCTATAAGGACAGGGGCATGAACCATACTGTCACAGAGAGACAAAAATTGAGAAGAACTAAGGGACAACCCACCTTATCTAAGAGGAGGAGATTGGATGATCAGACTTCAACAGATTTGGATTGTTTGGAAGAAATAAGTTACCTTGGATGTTTACTGACATATAGTAGTGATATTCCTGAGATATGTGACATTGTAAGAAAGAATTGATACATTCTGACAATAGACAAAGATTTGAAGAGCATAGAATGTGAGACTTCACACTTCTTTTTTATAAATAAGAAGAACTTGAAGAGGTTACTTTGCTATAAAAATGAGAATGTTCAAAACCATATGAGTGTCAGGAAGGGCACTTTCCTATGCAGGAAACGCAAGGCTTGTACCTTTATTAACAGCAATAATTCATTCATACATCTCATCACAAATAGGACCTATAGGCTGAATAATTATATGGACTGAAATAGCAAGAACTTGATATATCTGGCCACGTGTACTTGTTGTCAGGGTTTTTATGTTGGCAAAACAAATAGATGCTTCAAGGAATTACTTCTTTATCATTTAAGTGATATAATAAATAAATAATGCACTCTCACAACACATAATATCAAATCCAGGGCACAAATTTTATTTCATTGCATTGGAATTAATACCTGATGACTTGAGATATAGACATATTGTAAATAAAACAGAAGTAATAGATATAAGGTAAATAGCTGACTTGCAAGCTGCCCAACCCCCAGGATCGAATGGTATAATCCCTTTGAAGCTCATATTGTGGGGGTGCCAGCTGCAAACCTGACATTTCATTGGTTGATTACATTTTGAAAAAGAGGAACTGGTTACCTGTTATTGAGAATCTGAAGAAGGCCTTAAAAGGCTGACGGTACTTATCAAGGATTTTAAATTTTATATTTTATAGTGTTTTAACAATAAACCTTCTCTGTTGTGACATCTCATCTTTTTGATTTTGATTTTTTCTGCCGAAGAACGAGCTGCCTCTGACAACCCTAAGGAATTTGTTTTTTTATTATTATATCTTAAAGCATCTTCCAAGCCAGAGATTTGAGCTTTCTGTTTTTCATTATTTCATGTTATTGATAATTTGTTCAGTGCATTTTTCTTTGAAGTTGTCCAGTTTGTTGTCGATTTTTATTGATAATTCTTGAATGTTTGTAAGAAGTTACTGCAGCTTCTTCTTTACTGACATATCTTGTGAGTGACTCATCTTAAGGTAATAAGTATATGCCTTTTTGCTTAAATAATGACAGGAATAAAACTGGAAATTGATGTAAAAATCAGATAAAGTATCCCTATATATCGAAAAGAAGATAGGAGTTTAGGTGATTTATATTTTATTATTCCTGTCAGAAATATAACTTAATACAGTTAGCCTGTCAACATCTTGGCCACATGCCCTATTGATTACTTTTCTTATTGCATGACTAAGTAACTCATTCATTACGCTGCACTCTGTGTCATTTTATATGCTAAAATCTGAAGCAAACTACAGAAAATATACTAACCACTGCAAGCTGTTTAGCTCCCTCCCATCACATCATCAAAATGCAGGGCCACATGACTCAGTATCAAGATACAGAAAATACAAATGCACATTTAATAAACTTAAGAAATATATCTCTAGTGAGGAAACAAAAGAAAAAAAATATGCAGTTTAGAATCAGAAAGTCCAGTTTACATATCAACAGCATAAATACTGCAAAACTAAAGGGTAAGAAAAATGCCTGTGCACATGATCTTTAAGCAAACCAGAATTTTTTGAGGATTGGGTATATAGAGTTACTTTTATTTCAGGATTTGTCCAACAAAAGAATATAAACTACTTGGTTATCTATCAGTCACATAATCACAATCTCGTATTGCAGTGTGATTTTTCATAAATGGTTTCCTTCTTGTTAAATGGATCTGATAAAGTCCAACAACCTAATTAGGATGGAAGCACATATCCAAATAAAGTTCTGGTTTGTTTAAAATGATCTTGTTTGGGTAATAGGTATAAAATGCCACCACCTTTCTAAGCATTTATATGCTTTTAAGAGTATTTTGCTAGGAATAATTCCATTGCAGATATGACAAATTTTTAGGTTTCATTTATGACTATTTCTTGAATTCCACACACATAGATAATAATAGTGTGGAAACCTCAGTATCAGCAGTGAGTATATCTCTGATTTATATAGCCTACCACATCACAAACAGGAACATTATACTGCTTGAAGGGAATTCACAAAAAAATCAACAGGAATAGTACAAAATCAACCTCTTAAACCAAGCACAGACACAGAAACTGCTGAAATTGATGCAATCCCTACCAGCCCTTTTTCAAACATGAATGACCAATACACCTGCACCAACATAGCCTTCCAACTCCAAAGGAAAAAAAATGAAACATTCAATGTTTTGATGGACATAAAAAAGCTAGTGACATAAACCTACAGTGGGAAAGCATTTACTTTCAGGGTAACCTGAAAAAAACAGAGTCCAAAGAGGACTGAAGAATGAGAAGAAGCCAATCTGAAATAGCAATCAAGACCTGCAAGAAAAATGGGGCAATAACAATGTGAAATAGAGAACGCAATACACAGATTTTCTATTCAGGCTTAAACAGAGATCACTTGAATTAGAACTACCTCAGCTACACCAAGAAGTGGAAAGAACTGGGGACAATGAAAATTAACTGGATACATTGTACAGCAAAAGAAAGTAGAAATATCCCATTAGAAAAATAAAACAAACAAACATGCAATAGAAGGGACTATCAAAATAATGGAAACAACTGGTTTAAGAGAAACATATTTAACAAGGATACTCTACTCAAACAATGGTCCAGACAATGCCCATAAAGAAGACCATAGCTGGGTTGTTTGTCCCCGAAGTACATTCAGACCTGCAAGCAAACTCAAATTTCAAAGGGCCACCACAAGATATTCTTATAAGTAACATTTTTCTGCAGACAGCAAAAACTCAAAACCACAAAGATAAGCTGTTATATCACCACCAAAAAAAAAATGAGGATAGGAAGAAAGGCAAAGAAGAAAACTGACTGAGAGGTTCATCAAAGAATGATGTAATAAGCCCCCCTCAGATAAGAACATGGTGAAAGTATGCACCCAAAAACTCTCAATCTCTTAGTCCAAGAAAAGTTGACAGAGCCAAAAATAATGGGTGGACAAAGGCTCAAAAATTTAAATATTGCTCATATAAACTTAGAATATTGCTAGACTAAAAAAGTTTTATGTTTGAAGGATAAAAAGTCTGACACTTAGATATCTGTCATTAGTTAGTGAATTAAATCTTCACTGAATTGTCAGGAAACCATTTTTTTATGATGAACAGATAAAAATACAGCATAAAATCTGATTGGGGCATTCTGTGAAAATCTGGACAGTTGAGAGGTATGACTGAAAATACATTCAGAACTAAGGAATAGAGGAGAATTTTCCCTCCATCCACCCCAAATAAATTTCCTCCAAAAAGATCACAGGGAAGCAAATCTCAAAGAAAAAAGGAAAGAGCAACATAAAGCAGAAATAAACAAATATTCAACCACTCCCTTTTCTTCCAGGGGAAAACAGTTATTCTTGAATAGCTTTACATTCATCCTAAGTTAGAATGTTGACATTGTCAGCATCATATCAAAATTCTCAGCTTTGATATTTGGTTTCAATGGAAATTATTCCTCCTAAAGAATAGATGAAACAACAGTCATTCATACACACTGAACCGAGTGGAGGAGGGGCATTGACTACAACTCTGATCTGAGATATATCACAATAAGTATCCTGTTTTTTTTTTTTGGCTTATTTATACTGGTTATTGCTTCTAGCAATTTATTTATAGCACTTTTTACTGCCTGCTGCATACTTGTAACTGTATTTTATTGCTATTAACTAATCTGCACGGTTAAACTAAAATTGTTTGCCTTACAGGTCATGAGAAATACATTTTTTACTTTCACACTGTTTGTAAAGCTTTATAGCTAGTTTCACTGTGCGAAAGGTATTAATGGGAATTTTTCTGTACTTGTTAAGCACCTATTTGTTTGTTCTGATTTCCTGCCAAGGACTGTATCATATAACTGATTTGTTTGCGGTTAAAAGCATTCTGTAGAGTCTTTTTACTCCTTTATCTGTTTAAAAAGTTTCATTTTGTGGCTCACTGCTGTGATAAACATTTCTGTAGTGTTTACTGTCTAAAAGAGTGTAGGCTACTAGCTTTAGTATTGTCCCAGTTCAGATTTGCTGTCTTTGGGCCTGTTTGTTTTTTCAGTGATTGTTTTGAGCACATGACCAGGCCATCTTGAATTAACGAAAGCCTTTCTTTATCTTTGTGGCAGGATTGTGTTGATTGGCTGCTGGCTAGTGGGGGTTGGGTGGTCTAGAGCTTGGAGTAGGCAGTCATTGGTTCTTTTTGTCACGAAATCCTTCTATGTGGCACACCTCATCAATAAGGGCTATTCATCCAGAAAAAGGTCATTGTCCCACTTTACTCATCCCTCATTAGACCCATTATAGAGTACAATGCCCCATTTGGAATGTACCTCACAAGACATCTGCAACAGCTGGAAAGGCCACAGAAATACCTCACTAAAAGAATCACAGGCCTAAAGCAGATGCCCTATGCTGACCATCTAAAAAAACTCCAGCTGTACTCTGTGGCATATCGTCTACTCAGAGGTGATCTCTGCTTAACATACAAGGCCATGTCAAACTTTGAGCTGTTGGACATGCTCCACGTAAAGAAATCCAAATCCCTCAGGGCCACAAGCTCCAGGGATCTAAACCTTGTCATCACAATGAACAAAGCATGCTGGAGGGATAGGTTCCTGACCCAGAGACTCCCCATACTCTGGAATAGACTGCCCATACATGTCAAGTAGAGACCCTCTTCAAAAGGAACCTTGATGATTGGATGAGAGATAGGAAATACACCCCGGGGATCACATCAGTCGCCATGCTAGACAGGGGTCCAGGGAAGTAAATATTGTGGGAAGAAATATCCGGGGAATAATTTGGCTAGGCTTGTATAGGCCCTAGGGCCAATAGCCTAGTATCAACCTATAAACCTATGAACCTATGAATAACCCATGCATCCCACACAGACAGCCTTTAAAACTGCATATGAAAAGATATAGGAAAACTTCTGAAAACCTACTACAAGTGGTTCTACAATCATTCAGAAGGATTGTTAAATGTCTTGAGGGTCTTAAGCAGGGACTCCTTAGAAAAATTATGAAAGTGCATAAGTGTAGATGGCAGTAATCATGGAAACCAGCTACTACACTGTAAAACTTGAAGGTATAGTGGGCAAATCCAGATTTCAACAGAAAGTCCCATTATATGGGATGAAGCAGGTATATAATGAGTTTAGAATGAAAATGAATAACTTGTATGAGCAAAGCTAAATTTGTATGAATGAGAGACTATAAAGTTGTCTTTAAGTGGAACACCCTAAAATCCCACATTTATTTTGGCATGCAAAAGTCTCACAGGGATCCTATTATCTCTCCTTTCAAACCAAAAAAACTGAGTTCTGTAATCCCTAAGCCATCCACTTAGAAAACATCATTTAGTGAATGGCATATCATGCCACCTCACATATTCTGGATTCTTTAGACTTCAAACAGAAAATCATTGACACTGAAATAAAAGCTGGTTCACTATTAGTGGCCAAAAACATGGAGAAAATTTACATAACGGTTGCTAATGACTACATCTGCAAAGCCATGGAAAGAATCATTATGGACCTTATTAACAAGGACATAGGTAATCTCCAAACTCTGGAACCAACCCAGTTCAGATTCGTTAAAAGTAAATCATGCCTGTTAAACATGATTGACTCCTTCGAGAAAGTCATCAAGGTCCTGGACAAAGGAAAGACAGTGCATACTGTCTATCTTGACCTAACCAAGGCATGTCACACTATTCCCTACTCAGGTACTATAGAGAAACTCTCCCAGTTGAGAATTAACCCCTACATTACCAGACGGGTAGCCAACTGGCTCACTGACTGGAGACATACTGTCAAAGTGGCTGACTTCACCTCTTGCAAAAGACCAGTCACCAGTGGCATGCCACATGACTCTGTGCAGGACCGCTTACTGTTTGGAATTTATTTCTCAGAAGTCCAAGCAAACTTGGATGGCCTGTGGCTGACCAAGGGTTGCTGATGACTGCAAATTGGGAGCAATCACTGAGTCACCCAACAATATTAATTTACTGCAGACAAGGTTAACACAAACAAATGATTGGTGCCAAAGCCATGAATTAAAGCTAAATGCAAAAAAAAATGCATTATCATTCTCTTTGGGGAAGCTGATATCCCTGCTAATTACATTATAGACAGCATTCCCTAAGTGTAGACTCAGTGGTACATGATCTGGGTGCTCAGGATGATAGCAGTCTGAACACTGACCACCACATATCCACAGTAGTAAGGAAATCCTTCTATATGGCACAGCTTATAAGTAAAGGCATCTGGATCTAAGAGTGTTATAATTTCATTATAGTTGACCTTCATCAGACCAGTAATTGAGTACAATGCTCCCTTTTGTATGTCCCTCACCAAACATCTGCAACAATTGGAGAGATCACAGAGGTTTCTCACCAAGAAATTACAAGGTACACAAAACAAGTCTTACAAAGAAAGACTGAAAGCCCTATTACTGTATTCTGTCTCCTACAAGTTGCTAAGGGCTAACCTGCGCCTGGCTTACAGGGCAGTCTCTGACCTGGTCCTGTTGGAAATGATATACATTCCTAAATCAAACTGCACGAGAGTCACTCACTCCAGGGATCTTAACCAATCCTCTGAAATGAACCAGTCATGCTGAGTGATAGACACATCTTCCAGAGACTACCACCTCTCTGAAACAAGCTTTCAGTTCATGTGAAACAGAACCCCTCCCTGACCCTCTTCAAATGCAACCTAGATCAAAGGATGGGTGAGCACAGATTCACTGTTGGGATGGTGCCCTTATCCATCCTGGACAGAGGAAGTCATTATTAACTACCATAGACTCTTATCTCTGTGAACTTCACTCACTTTAACCACCAACAATTGGAGCAACTCAGGATAAAAATGACTAGGCTTGTAAGGGCTCTGGGGTCATTAGCCTAGTAACTTCCTATAACCTATGAATCTGTAAAGTCCTCAGACAGCTGTTGTCCAGAGATGTCTTGCACACCCAACAGGAAACTGAAGCCACTAAATTGTTACTCTGACAGCTATATAACATCAGTTGTTTTATTTCAATGGGAAATTCATATATAGACCAGTGGATTAGGAATGGGGACTGATTCGGCTCTCAGTTTTACAAACGTGGCCTTATCATATTGGGAAAAGAAGAACAAATACAACTGAAACTATATCAAATGCTATTTCAGATTCAGTGGTGGTGTTTTCACTGCATGATCTTCCAAAAGCCAAACTCTCATGCAATTTATGCAGTACATTATTTAGTTTCTCAAATTCACTTTGAATTTTGATGTAATAAAAATCCCACTACTCTACAGATAGACATATAAGAATGAAAATAACACAAATATTCACATTGACATTTACACCAAACTTAGAAGGGTGAGCAATTTACTCAGATATGCCAGCACACTCCCAAAACACATGAAGAGAAAGCTAGTGAAAACCCAGAGCTGAGAGTAGGATGTTTCATCACTATTAGATGTACACAGTACACAGCAGTGCATTGTCTTTCCTAAAAATCCTTGTCTTTCCTTACTCTCCCTCACTCCTGGCATCATCTCCTACATTCTGCTACGATTTTCCTCTGAATCCTATAATTGTATATTGTGGAAAGCTAAGGAGCTAGGTAGTGCAAGTCCCTAAGATCCCAAATTCTTCCTGCTGATCCACTGCAAAAAACTTCAGATTGTGCCCCATCTCAGCTGCCAATTGTTTAAAAAAACCTTGTTAAAAGCTACACTACTGCAACTTTAAGAAAGCTAAAGCTTTTAATATAGGTAATCTCTGCTAGTTAAATTTTGTACTGAGTAGTATGACGCACCATATCTATCAAAAAAAGAAGTTATGTCTAACCATAACTTTCCATCGGTGTTGTTGATCTTCATCCATTTATCACTGATGGGATGTTGGCTCCGTCCCTGGAACTGAATCAGCCTTGTAACAAGCTCATGCCTGCCAAAAATCTCTCGAGCTAAGCTTTTACCCATAATACCCTTCTCCCTGTTACCTCAGATCAAGTTTGCCCTTAATCAGTAAAGCAGAGGCAGTTTCTGCACATGTGCCCTAACTCAGCACATTGATCCAAAGTATCCCCCAGGAGCCTTTGAAGGGGGAAGGAGGGAGTGACGTTATGAATGGATGAAGATCAACAACACAGATGAAACATTATGGTAAGACATATCTTCTTTATCAGATGTTGTTAATCTTCATTCCATTCATCACTGATGGGACAGAATCCCCAGCTACCTAATGTTCCTTCAGTTGCCCTTATGGAAGAATATTCCTGTGCACCATAGAGCCAAAGGACACTCTTCCCCTGGAGACCAGATCCAGTTTGTAATGATTAATAAAGGTATGAGGAGAAGCCCATGTTGCTACCACAGAGATGTCATCCATGGAGGTTCTAGAATGGAAGGCTACAGAAGTTGTCACCGACCTGGTAAAATGAGCTTTGATTTTTCTGTGGTATAGGCTTTTTGTTATGATGATAAATGTAAAGTATGCAATCTCTAAGCCATTTAGATAAGGTCATTTTAGAAACAGAATTTCCCATTTTAGGGCCAGAAAAAGAAATGAATAGTTGGTCAGATTTACGCATCGTCTTAGTCCTGTCCAGATAAAATCTCAATTGTCTATGCATATCCAATGAATGCAGACAGTATTCTCCTTTGTTAGTAAAATTTGGGAAAAAACTGGAAGGTCAGTAGTTTGATTAATGGAGAAATCCAAAATTACTTTGGGAAGAAAGGGAGGGTCCATCCAGAGTGATACTCTGTCCTTGTGAAAGATAAGATAAGGCCAATTGATGCAGAGAATGTGTAGCTCTGAAATATGCCTAGCTGACATGATGGTGACCAGAAAAAGGGACTTCCATGATAAGAATTTTTTGTCACATTTTGCTGCAGGCTGAAAGGGAGGGGATGAGTCAAAGACTGAAGAACTAATGTGAGGTTTCATGGTTCAATGGGCTGTTTGATTGAAGGTCTGATGTGTGAAACTCCTTTTAGAAAGGTTTTGCATAAATGGGAGTAATCAGGGGAGAATTTCCAAAACCATTATGAATGTTTGAAATAGCATCTATATGTACTCATATGGTGGAGGCTGCAGCTCTATTTTCAAAAAAATGTTGATGAATAGTGAAGGACTACAGCAATTGGAACCGAATATGGATCTAGTTTTCTTTTCTTAGACCAAATAAAGAATTTCTTCCATTTGTCTAGATAGAGTTTTCTGGTGGATGGTTTGCGTGAGGCCAGAACAATATCACATACTGCAGAGGGTAGGTTATCCTGCCTGCCGATTAGTGGAAGTGGAGAAACCAGGCTGTCAACTTGAGACTGGTTAGGTTTGGATGACTCAACCCTTGGGGGTAAGAAATCAGGTCTGGAGAAGGATCCAGAATCCACGGTTGGCATAATAAGTGAAACCAGAGGAAGGGGAACCATACTTGTCGAGGCCAATAAGGAACTATGAGGATCACTTTGCTTTTCAACTGAAGAGCTTTCTTCAAAAATTGGGGAATCAGAGGGATGGGGTGATAAGCATACAGAAGTCCCATGGGCCAATTGTGGATCAGAGTGTCCCTCGGGGAATTAGGGCAAAGTAACCGCTGCATTTGTGGTTTGATGGGGAGGTGAATAGGTTGCAGCAAGGCTGGCCACAGCAGCTGAATATTTTTGTCGCTGTTCTGGAGTTGAGGGACCACTCGTGAGGGAGAAGAATACATGTGCTCAGCTTGTCTGCAATCACGTTGGAATCCCCTGGGATATGTGTTGCTATCAGAAAGTGGTTGGAAGCTATCACCCACTGACAAATTCTCATGGCCTCTCGTCATAGGGGTAAGACTTGGTTCCTCCTTGTTTGTTGATATACCAGACTACCGACATGTTGTCTGATTGAATTGCGATCAATGGAATGATCAATGGATGATTGGAATGCTTGCAATGGTAAGAGCACTGCCTTCAGTTCTAGAACATTGATATGCAGGTTGGCCTCTATTGTGGACCATGTACCTTGGACTGTTATTCCCTGAAAATGCCCCCCCCCCTTTCAGGGAAGCATCCATTGTCACAGTGGCTTTGGGTAGAGGGGGGTGGAAAGGGCAGATCCAAAGTTCAGTCTCTGGGCTCATCCACCAAAGCAGGTCCTGTTTGCAATGGTTGGTTATTTGTTCCTGAAAACAGAGAGGGTGGTGATTTGGGAACCATTAAGATAACATAGGTTCATACTAGGCTATCTGCCCTAGGGCATTTATAAGCCTAGACAGAATGTGTTTGGCTTTCGCCACCCATTTTAAATGTATTTTGCTATGCCTTTTTTCGAGGTTAGTATACTGTGCCTCTGTCTAACAGTGACACAGAAGTGATACCCGGGGTAAACCTACGATCTCCTATCCACGCATCAAGATTCCTCTTGAAGAGAGTCAATGAGGTACTCTGCCTAACCTGGACTGGGATTTTATTCCAGAGTGAAGGGAGCCTCTGGGTTATGAATCTGTCCCTCCAGCATGTCCTATTTATTTCAGTGCTGAGGTTCAAGTCTCTCGAGCGCGTAGCTCGATGGGATTTGGATTTTCTGAGGTGCAGCATGTCCATTAATTCCGGGTTGGACATGGCTTTATATGTCAGGCACAGATCGCCTCTGAACAGGCGGTATGCCACTGAGTAGAGCTGGAGTTTCTTTAACCGGGCAGCATATGGCATCTGTTTGAGCCCTTTGATCCTCTTGGTGAGGTACTTTTGGGGTCTTTCCAGTTGCTGCAGGTGTCTGGTAAGGTACATCCCAAAAGGGGCATTGTACTCAATTATGGGCCTGATGAGGGATGAGTAAAGAGGCACGATGACCTCCCTGATCTAGATGTGAATCCCTTCATGATTAGGTGGGCTATATAAAATGTTTTTCTAACCACTTTGGCCACGTGGTTGTCAAATGAGAGATTACTATCAACTTGGGTCCCCAGGTCCCTAATTACTTCTTCTGTACTTAATGGATTTCCACCTATGTGGTAATTTGTGGGCACTTTGTTTTTGCCAAAGGGGATGACTATACACTTTTTGGCATTTAGCTTGAGGCCATGGCTCTGGCACCAGTTGTCTGTTTCTATGAGGCCCTTTTGGAGGATGCTTGTGTTGGCTGGAGAGTCGATTATGGTGCCCAGTTTGCAGTCATCTGCGAACTTGGTCAGCCACAGTCCTTCCGTGTTGGCCTGTACCTCCGAGAAATATATACCGAACAAGAGAGGTCCCAGGACTGAGCCTTGTGGGACACCACTTGTAACTGGTTTGGAGTCTGACATGGCTCCAGCAATTCTAACCATGTGGGTTCTGTCCTTGAGCCAGTTTGCAATCCATCTAGTGACATAGGGGTTTATATTTAAGCTGGTGAGCTTATCTATAATGCCCGAGTGGGGTATTGTATCGAAGGCTTTTGCGAGGTCCAGGTAGGCTGTGTGGACCACCTTCCCTCGTCAATGGCCTTGGTGACTGTTTCAAAGAAATCAACCAGGTTTAAGAGGCAGGATCTGCCCTTAACAAAGCCGAACTGGGTAGGATCCAGTATTTGTAGGTCCCCAATATCTTTATTTATGAGGTCCATGATGATCCTTTCCATAGCTTTGCAGACCAAGCTAGTCAGGCTTATGGGGCGATAGTTTCCAGGATCCGTTGAGGCACCACCTTTATGGAGAGGGACCACTGTTGCTGCACGCCACTCTTTGGGCACATATCCTGTAGTAAGGCTGAGATTGAACAGTAGTTTTATGTTTGGGTTTAGCTCTTCTTTGAGTTCATGTAGGACGCAGCCCGGGACACCATCTGGTCCCATTGATGCTGTGTTTTTCGCTTTGGAGAGGCGGCTCTTACCTGAGCGTCTGAGATGTCAGGGGCAGCACTCTGCTGGGATAGATATTTGCCCTTTTGGTGGGGAGAGGGGAGAAGTTTGCACTGAACCTGTCAGCTAGGATGTTGGCAATGTCTGTGGGTTCGTGTATTTTTGTCATTTTGGACTAATTCTGAGCATATCTGGGAATTCCCACCCAGGTTCCTAACATAACTAAAGAAAGCCTTGTGATTATCCTTAGTGTCCTGTGCAATTTTTCTCTCAAAGCTGGCCTTAGACAATTTTATGTGTGCCCGTAGTTTTTTGCTAATACTGATCAGTGATGCCTTCCCTTTTTGGGATTTTGCTTTATCATTTAGTAGCTTCCTCCTTCTATTGTATAGTTTGTTTATGGCTGGGGTCCACCAGACAGGACGTCTGCCTTTGGAGGATTGGGTCTTGGTTTTATTTGGGATCGCATGATCAATGCATTCCTGAAGGTGTTCATAGAATGCGTTTATAAAGGATTCTGCGGTCTGGGCCGTATTTTCCACAGGTCCGGGGGCTTTGAAGGATTCCACCTCAGTTTTGAGGAGTGTAAAATTTGCTTTAGAGAAGTTTTTCACTGTGGTTTTCTGGGCAGGGGGTGGGGTCGGGATGTGAATATCCAGTGAGATTAGTTTATGGTCTGATCTTACCAGTGAGGGATACACTTCTGGTCTGGAGCATAGAGTCCCCATGTTGGTGATGATCAGGTCCAGTATGTTTTCCCCTCTTGTGGGAGTGGTAACAAGTTGTTCCATAGCATTTGAGTTTATAAATTCTAGGAACCTTTGGGCTAGGGTGTTGGAGCTAGAGTAATGCTCCCAGTCTATGTTTGGGTAGTTGAAGTCGCCCAATATAATGGTGTTTGGAGAGACCTTCATATTTTCCAGTGTTCTCAGGAAGGCCGAGTGGGGTTCCTGGGTTTGGGAGGGTGGTCTGTAGCAGGCTATAAACTGGAAGGCAGTTTTACCCACTGTTAGTTGCACATGGATAGTCTCTGATGCTTCGTGCTTTGCCACCAACCTGGAGGTGTGGGTATCTTTGATGAATATCGATACTCCCCCTCCTTTTGTGGTTCGGTCCAAGTTTTGGGGCCGAAAAACATGGTATGAGGTATAACCTGGTAGTGCTGGGGTGCTCTCGGGAGCCCTGAGCCAGGTTTCTGTTACTGCACAGATATCGATGTTCTCCATGCTAAGGAGAGTTTCGAGTGCATGCATCTTGAGGTTTAGACTTCTGGCGTTGAGTAGCATTACTCTTAGTTTCTTATCCCTTGTGTTACCTATGGAGGTGGGTTTGTCTTTTGAGCCTTGCCTAAAAAAGGCACTATGGGGGTAGCAAGAGCCTTTGCCAATATCTGAAAGCCCAGGGGTGACAGGTGCAAGACGTCCCTAGCGAAGCATCGTGGCTTGTTGAGCATACCATCCCAAGCTGACAGGCATTGGATCCCCTTTGAATGACACCAGTACTTAAGCCAATTGTTGAAATTGATCATCTTGTCTTCATATTGTGGCATCATTCTTGGTGAGGATAAGATGCTACTCAAGGTCAGGGTCATACCGGCCTGGGCTACATGCTCAGAGAGCTCCTTTATGTCTCTTTTCATGTAGTCCAGGGAGGTACATCTCAGGTCATTCACACCAGCATGGACAATGACTGAGTCATATTTGTACTTGCCCTGGAGTGACCTGAGTGCTTGTGTTATGTGGTGGATCCTAGCGCCCGACAGGCTGCTCACCGTGACTCTCTCCTTGTTCAGCCTGGTGAGCGGGACGTCAGTGTGCCTGAAGATAGAGTCACCTATTACAAGTGTATCAGGTGTGTTGTTTAGTCTTAAGGGCTGTGACTGTTTGGCACACTGGCTTTGTGAGATATGTGTTGCACGTGTTTTGTTTTGGGGTAGCGGCTGCTTGGGTGTCTGCTTTGGAGGTCTCTGCTGCTTCGGCAGATCTTTATTTAGAGCCTCCGAGTATGTTTTTGTGTGATTATGTGTTTGGTTTGCTGTCGTGGTAGGTCTATGTGAGACTGGAATTGTAGTGAGTGTGGTTTCCTTCTCCTCCTGACTGGTTATGCCAGTACTGAGTTGGGAGAGCTTGGCCTCCAGTTTGGCTATATGATTGCATCTCTCACATGTGTTGGAATTTGTTGGGAGGAGGAGAGGGTTGTCTGTGTACATGAGGCAGTTGTAACATTGCCTCAAAATTCCCAGATTCACCAGCTGGACCGGAGAGCTGATTGACAACTGACCTTTGGACATGCTAGAATAATATTGGGAATTCCTTAATAATTGAAAACCAGGGCCAGTGGGGAGTGAGGGTGTAGTGCTTTTAATTTTTAGTGCTGACTTATATAATTGCTTTAGTGAGCAAGTGCCAGGTAACTTAAGTGCAATGTGTTACAGGTAACTTAAATGCAAAAACGACAAACAGTAACTTTCTTTCAAGTGAAACAAGGAAATAAGTACAGTAAGCAATGCAGATATCACTAGTGATCCACAGAAGCGATGAGAAGCTGCGTATTAGGTGGAATTAGCGTTCCAGGGAAATAACAAGCAAACAAACAACAAGCATATAAACAAAGCTATATTCAGCAGGCCTGGATCTAGTCTATGCTACAGCAAACAAGGTGTACCAATTTCAGTAAGATACAGTTCAAATATTCAGGCAATATAAACCTTTAACCAGAAATTCCCAGGTCAGAAGGGCAGAGTCCAGCCTCTTCTCCCACAAGAGTGCAGACCATAAACCTTCTTAATGTAAAATAACTGGCCTGAAGCCCAAGTGCTTAAACCAGAACTAATACACTTTAAGAATAACAGACACTGGGCTCTCAATCAGCAGTTCCCAACTTAGAAGGATGAAAGCTACCTGTCCTGCCACCACAGTGCATGCCACAAACCTTCCTAATGCAAAACAACTGGTCTGAAGCCCAAGTGCTTAATCCAAAAGACTTAGAATGACAGCTAAACTTTAATCAAGTTACTACCAAGCAGTAATAAATACAATTGAATACATTAGAGAATGCCTGGATTAGTGCTCAAGTTACACAAACAAAGCTAGATCCAGCAGGCTCGAATCCAGTCTATGCCACAGCAAACAAGGCGCACCAACTTCAGTAAGAAGCATTTCAGATATGCATGCACTATAAGCCTTCAATCAGAAATTCCCAGCTCAGAAGGGCAGAGTCCAGCCTCTCCTCCCACAAGAGTGCCGACCACAAACTCTCTTAATGTAAAATAACTGGCCTGAAAGCCCAAGTGCTTAAACCAGAATTAATACACTTTTAGAATAACAGACACTGAGCTCTCAATCAGCAGTTCCCAACCTAGAAGGATGTAAGCTCACTACAGTGCAGACCACAAACCCTCTTAGTGCAAAACAACTGGTCCGAAGCCCAAGTGTTTAAACCAGAAGGCTTAGAATGAGTTACACCAAGCAGTAATAAATACAATTGAGTACTTTTAAGATGATGCAAAAGTAAAAAAAGTAGGTAGAAACACAAGTACAGTAAAAGCAGATGAAATTTTTTTTTTTTTTTCTGAACAAGTGCTGAGATCAAAGAAACAGATTTGAGTGCTGAAACTAGAAAACTGACTAGTTATAGGGAAAAAAAACTAAGCTAGAAGGCTTCCCTCCAACACAGAAGGGCTTGGGGGCTCAGAAGCCTACAAATAGTCTATACCACTTAACAGGAAAGGCAGGAAACAAGCTTCAATTTTTTTTCTCTCTCTGTTTCCCAGATGCTCTCTTTGTACACAGTAGGAGTGCCTGAAATCAGAATATGATCTCACTGCACTCAGTTGAGTTAGCAATTGAGATGGGCCCAGAAGGAGTATCCAAACACAAATTTACAAGAGGGGCGGGCAGCTGCAAGGCCACTAAGATTAACACCAAAACAAAAACAGGGAGGGTGGGTGGGACTAACTGAAGAGCAGAGTGAAAACTTCCAGTTGAGCTAATATTCCTTCCACACAGTTAAAATCAATTTAAATACTGTATTTTTTTGAAAAAAAAAAAAGCAGATAAAGGTACTTAAATTCTCTTATACATCCAGTTGAATATAGCAAGTTCTTAGCCGGCCAAAGCTGAGGTTTTTAAGCAGAAAATATTTCACACTGTACCACTTAAATAGGCAAGGACAGGAAATCAAAGAATGTGACTACCCCCACACCTGTAACTACTAGCAAATAACAAAATTCAGCAAACACTGACTAACTTCCAGTTCAGCTAATATTCCTTCCACACTGAAGAGCAGAGTGAAAACTTCCAGTTGAGCTAATATTCCTTCCACACAGTTAAAATCAATTTAAATACTGTATTTAAAAAAAAAAAAAAAAGCAGATAAAGGTTCTTAAATTCTCTTATACGTCCAGTTGAATATAGCAAGATCTTAGCCCGCCAAAGCTGAGGTTTTTAAGCAGAAAATATTTCACACTGTACCACTGAAATAGGCAAGGACAGGAAATCAAACAATGTGACTACCCCCACACCTGTAATTACTAGCAAATAACAAAATTCAGCAAACACTGACTAACTTCCAGTTCAGCTAATATTCTTTCCACACTGAAGAGCAGAGTGAAAACTTCCAGTTGAGCTAATATTCCTTGCACACAGTTAAAATCAATTTAAATACTGTATTTTTTTGAAAAAAAAAATCAGATAAAGGTACTTAAATTCTATTATACGTCCAGTTGAATATAGCAAGTTCTTAGCCTGCCAAAGCTGAGGTTTTTAAGCAGAAAATATTTCACACTGTACCACTTAAATAGGCAAGGACAGGAAATCAAAGAATGTGACTACCCCACACCTGTAATTACTAGCAAATAACAAAATTCAGCAAACACTGACTAACTTCCAGTTCAGCTAATATTCCTTCCACACTGAAGAGCAGAGTGAAAACTTCCAGTTGAGCTAATATTCCTTCCACACAGTTAAAATCAATTTAAATACTGTATTTTTTTGAAGAAAAAAAGCAGATAAAGGTACTTAAATTCTCTTATACGTCCAGTTGAATATAGCAAGTTCTTAGCCGGCCAAAGCTGAGGTTTTTAAGCAGAAAATATTTCACACTGTACCACTTAAATAGGCAAGGACAGGAAATCAAAGAATGTGACTACCCCCACACCTGTAATTACTAGCAAATAACAAAATTCAGCAAACACCGACTAACTTCCAGTTCAGCTAATATTCCTTCCACACTGAAGAGCAGAGTGAAAACTTCCAGTTGAGCTAATATTCCTTCACACAGTTAAAATCAATTTAAATACTGTATTTTTTTGAAAAAAAAGCAGATAAAGGTACTTAAATTCTCTTATACGTCCAGTTGAATATAACAAGTTCTTAGCCGGCCAAAGCTGAGGTTTTTAAGCAGAAAATATTTCACACTGTACCACTTAAATAGGCAAGGACAGGAAATCAAAGAATGTGACTACCCCCACACCTGTAATTACTAGCAAATAACAAAATTCAGCAAACACTGACTAACTTCCAGTTCAGCTAATATTCCTTCCACACTGAAGAGCAGAGTGAAAACTTCCAGTTGAGCTAAGATTCCTTCCACACAGTTAAAATCAATTTAAATACTGTATTTTTTTGAAAAAAAAAAAGCAGATAAAAGTACTTAAATTATCTTATACGTCCAGTTGAATATAGCAAGTTCTTAGCCGGCCAAAGCTGAGGTTTTTTAAGGAGAAAATATTTCACACTGTACCACTTAAATAGGCAAGGACAGGAAATCAAAGAATGTGACTACCCCCACACCTGTAATTACTAGCAAATAACAAAATTCAGCAAACACTGACTAACTTCCAGTTCAGCTAATATTCCTTCCACACTGAAGAGCAGAGTGAAAACTTCCAGTTGAGCTAATATTCCTTCCACACAGTTAAAATCAATTTAAATACTGTATTTTTTTGAAAAAAAAGCAGATAAAGGTACTTAAATTCTCTTATACTTCCAGTTGAATATAGCAAGTTCTTAGCCGGCCAAAGCTGAGGTTTTTAAGCAGAAAATATTTCACACTGTACCACTTAAATAGGCAAGGACAGGAAATCAAAGAATGTGACTACCCCCACACCTGTAATTACTAGCAAATAACAAAATTCAGCAAACACTGACTAACTTCCAGTTCAGCTAATATTCCTTCCACACTGAAGAGTAGAGTGAAAACTTCCAGTTGAGCTAATATTCCTTCCACACAGTTAAAATCAATTTAAATACTGTATTTTTTTGAAAAAAAAAGCAGATAAAGGTACTTAAATTCTCTTATACGTCCAGTTGAATATAGCAAGTTCTTAGCCTGCCAAAGCTGAGGTTTTTAAGCAAAAAATATTTCACAGTGTACCACTTAAATAGGCAAGGACAGGAAATCAAAGAATGTGACTACCCCCACACCTGTAATTACTAGCAAATAACAAAATTCAGCAAACACTGACTAACTTCCAGTTCAGCTACTATTCCTTCCACACTGAAGAGCAGAGTGAAAACTTCCAGTTGAGCTAATATTCCTTCCACACAGTTAAAATCAATTTAAATACTGTATTTTTTTGAAAAAAAAAAGCAGATAAAGGTACTTAAATTCTCTTATACGTCCAGTTGAATATAGCAAGTTCTTAGCCGGCCAAAGCTGAGGTTTTTAAGCAGAAAATATTTCACACTGTACCACTTAAATAGGCAAGGACAGGAAATCAAAGAATGACTACCCCCACACCTGTAATTACTAGCAAATAACAAAATTCAGCAAACACCGACTAACTTCCAGTTCAGCTAATATTCCTTCCACACTGAAGAGCAGAGTGAAAACTTCCAGTTGAGCTAAGATTCCTTCCACACAGTTAAAATCAATTTAAATACTGTATTTTTTTAAAAAAAAAAAGCAGATAAAGGTACTTAAATTATCTTATACGTCCAGTTGAATATAGCAAGTTCTTAGCCGGCCAAAGCTGAGGTTTTTAAGCAGAAAATATTTCACACAGTACCACTTAAATAGGCAAGGACAGGAAATCAAAGAATGTGACTACCCCCACACCTGTAATTACTAGCAAATAACAAAATTCAGCAAACACTGACTAACTTCCAGTTCAGCTAATATTCCTTCCACACTGAAGAGCAGAGTGAAAACTTCCAGTTGAGCTAATATTCCTTCCACACAGTTAAAATCAATTTAAATACTGTATTTTTTTGGGGGGAAAAAGAGCAGATAAAGGTACTTAAATTCTCTTATACTTCCAGTTGAATATAGCAAGTTCTTAGCCGGCCAAAGCTGAGGTTTTTAAGCAGAAAATATTTCACACTGTACCACTTAAATAGGCAAGGACAGGAAATCAAAGAATGTGACTACCCCCACACCTGTAATTACTAGCAAATAACAAAATTCAGCAAACACTGACTAACTTCCAGTTCAGCTAATATTCCTTCCACACTGAAGTACTGTATTTTTTTGAAAGATAAAGGTACTTTAAATTATCTTATACGCTCATACTATATATAGCAAGTTTTAGTCGGCCAAAGCTGAGGGTTTTTAGCAGAAAAAATATTTCATTTCACACTGTACCACTTAAAAAGGACAGAATCAAAATGTGTGACTACCCCACACCTGTAATTACTAGCAAATAACAAAAGTTCAGCTAATATTCCTTCCACACTGAAGAGTAGAGTGAAAACTTCCAGTTGAGCTAATATTCCTTCCACACAGTTAAAATCAATTTAAATACTGTATTTTTTTGAAAAAAAAATCAGATAAAGGTACTTAAATTCTCTTATACGTCCAGTTGAATATAGCAAGTTCTTAGCCGGCCAAAGCTGAGGTTTTTAAGCAGAAAATATTTCACACTGTACACCTTAAATAGGCAAGGACAGGAAATCAAAGAATGTGACTACCCCCACACCTGTAATTACTAGCAAATAACAAAATTCAGCAAACACTGACTAACTTCCAGTTCAGCTAATATTCCTTCCACACTGAAGAGCAGAGTGAAAACTTCCAGTTGAGCTAATATTCCTTCCACACAGTTAAAATCAATTTAAATACTGTATATTTTTGAAAAAAAAAATCAGATAAAGGTACTTAAATTCTCTTATACGTCCAGTTGAATAAAGCAAGTTCTTAGCAGGCCAAAGCTGAGGTTTTTAAGCAGAAAATATTTCACACTGTACCACTTAAACAGGCAAGGACAGGAAATCAAAGAATGTGACTACCCCCACACCTGTAATTACTAGCAAATAACAAAATTCAGCAAACACTGACTAAATTCCAGTTCAGCTAATATTCCTTCCACACTGAAGACCAGAGTGAAAACTTCCAGTTGAGCTAATATTCCTTCCACACAGTTAAAATCAATTTAAATACTGTATTTTTTTGAAAAAAAAAAAGCAGATAAAGGTACTTAAATTCTCTTATACGTCCAGTTGAATATAGCAAGTTCTTAGCCGGCCAAAGCTGAGGTTTTTAAGCAGAAAATATTTCACACTGTACCACTTAAATAGGCAAGGACAGGAAATCAAAGAATGTGACTTCCCCCACACCTGTAATTACTAGCAAATAACAAAATTCAGCAAACACTGACTAACTTCCAGTTCAGCTAATATTCCTTCCCCACTGAAGAGCAGAGTGAAAACTTCCAGCTGAGCTAATATTCCTTCCACACAGTTAAAATCAATTTAAATACTGTATTTTTTTGAAAAAAAAGCAGATAAAGGTACTTAAATTCTCTTATACGTCCAGTTGAATATAGCAAGTTCTTAGCCGGCCAAAGCTGAGGTTTTTAAGCAGAAAATATTTCACACTGTACCACTTAAATAGGCAAGGACAGGAAATCAAAGAATGTGACTACCCCCACACCTGTAATTACTAGCAAATAACAAAATTCAGCAAACACTGACTAACTTCCAGTTCAGCTAATATTCCTTCCACACTGAAGAGCAGAGTGAAAACTTCCAGTTGAGCTAATATTCCTTCCACACAGTTAAAATCAATTTAAATACTGTATTTTTTGGAGAAAAAAAAGCAGATAAAGGTACTTAAATTCTCTTATACGTCCAGTTGAATATAGCAAGTTCTTAGCTGGCCAAAGCTGATTTAAGCAGAAAATATTTCACACTGTACCACTTAAATAGGCAAGGACAGGAAATCAAAGAATGTGACTACCCCCACACCTGTAATTACTAGCAAATAACAAAATTCAGCAAACACTGACTAACTTCCAGTTCAGCTAATATTCCTTCCACACTGAAGAGCAGAGTGAAAACTTCCAGTTGAGCTAATATTCCTTCCACACAGTTAAAATCAATTTAAATACTGTATTTTTTTAAAAAAAAAGCAGATAAAGGTACTTAAATTCTCTTATACATCCAGTTGAATATAGCAAGTTTTTAGCCAGCCAAAGCTGAGGTTTTTAAGCAGAAAATATTTCACACTGTACCACTTAAATAGGCAAGGACAGGAAATCAAAGAATGTGACTACCCCACACCTGTAATTACTAGCAAATAACAAAATTCAGCAAACACTGACTAACTTCCAGTTCAGCTAATATTCCTTCCACACTGAAGAGCAGAGTGAAAACTTCCAGTTGAGCTAATATTCCTTCCACACAGTTAAAATCAATTTAAATACTGTATTTTTTTGAAAAAAAAAAGCAGATAAAGGTACTTAAATTCTCTTATACGTCCAATTGAATATAGCAAGTTCTTAGCCGGCCAAAGCTGAGGTTTTTAAGCAGAAAATATTTCACACTGTACCACTTAAATAGGCAAGGACAGAAGCCGTTGAGGTATTCTCATGTGAAGTTTTGGGAAAGGCGCAACTGTTATAGCAGCTGCCATGGATCCTAGGAGTTGAAGGACTTCCTGTGCTGACGCATTGTTTTGGCAGAATATCACCCAGTGCTGAAGTCTCAGTCTTTGTAGTCTGTGATGTGGGAGAGACGCTAAACAGGAGCAGGTGTCGAACACTGCTCCTATGAACTCTATGGACTGGGTCAAAGTAAGATTGGATTTCTCCCAATTTACTGTTATTCCCAATAGTCTTGTCAGGGAAAGAGTGTATTTCAAGGCTGTTACCAAGTGATGCTTGGTGTGGGAGGTAAGGATCCAATTGTCCAAATATGGAAGCACCCAGATTCCTTGTAGCCTCAAGTGGGCTGTGACTACTGCCATGCACTTGGTGAGCAGTCTGGGGGCTGTAGAGAGTCCAAATGGCAGAGTGTGAAATTGGTAATGATTGGCTCCCAGCCAGAAATGAAGTAGCCTCCTGGAGCATTTGTCCATTTTAATGTGGTAGTACATATCCTGGAGATCCATGGAGCACACCCAATTGCTGTTTCCCAGAAATGGGAGAATGGACTGAACTGTGACCATCTGAAATTTTGTTTGGGTGACAGACATGTTTAAATTGCTGAGATCCCGAATTGGTCTCCAGTCCCCTGTCTTTTCTAGCACCAAAAAGAACCTTGAGTAGAATGCAGATGCGCACTGTTCTGGTGGGGCTGTTTGGATGACTCTTTTTTGACACAGCTTTTTTATTTCTATAGCTGCTTCTTCCCTTTGACTGGGTGGAATGTTGGGAAGTCTTGTAGGTGGTTTTGGGTAAACCTTGAGGGGTATAGTGTAGCCTCTGGTTATAATCTTCTGCACCCAACGGTCAGTAGTTATAGGCTGCCAGGCAGCATGGTGCAGAGAGAAATATCCCCCGACTGCTTCCAGAGGAAAGCAATCGGGCTGCTCTTCAGGAGCACTGCTAGGCTGTTCAGAGAAAGAATCTCTGGGTCCATGGTTATGCAGGCCCCCTCTGCCATGGTAGGGGTGTCTTCCGGAAGAGTTAGCCCCTCTGGCCCTGGGGGAATACTCGCCACATTTGTCACAAAAGGACCCTGAGACTCTTGTTCCATGACTTTCCACTCCTCTGGTTCCTGGAAAAGGAGTGCTGTGGAGGGAAAAGTGCACATCTACGGTAGACAGGGCCTTGCCATCCTTTTCACACCTGGCTAAAGTGTCCTTCACTTTAGCGCCAAATAGGGAAGAAGCTTCAACTGGAGCGTTCAAGAAGAAAGACTTGAAAGGGTCCGCAAAATCACAAAGGCGAATCCAGGCATGCCGTCTCATAACTATGCCTGAACCCACAGCTCTGGCCACCCCATTGGTTGCATGTGATAATAACCTCACGGACAAGTTGGATATGGATTCCAGGATTGCAAGCAGTGAAGCAACTTTGTCACTTACCTTATCAGACACCTGTCCTGAAAGAGTTCCAGAGAGTTCAGAAATTAAGTCTCCTTGGAGCCTCACAGGACAGTATAGTAAAGGTCGATGAAGCAAAAACTCACTTCCCTAATCCGTCCACTTCCTAGGACTCTATGTTGGGTGGGTGAACAGTCTGACTCTCTTCGGCGAGTTCCTTTTTCATGGCCGCTGCCACTTCCATAGCATCAACTGATAAACCCTTAGACCAATGCGGGCTTTCCTCAGGATGGAGTAGGATTCTGTCTGGTCTCCTAAGGATCGGCTCCACAGAATCAGGATTCTTCCAGGTGCACTTCACCATGAGTTGAACTAACTCATCTGCAGGATGGGTTACCCAAGAGGTAGATGGTCAGGTACGGAAAGCCTGCAGAAAGACGGACTCCTCAGAGGAAGGGTTGGTGGACTTCCAGTCACCCCCTGTTTCAGCATTCCAAGCATGTCCCCAAAGGGGACACCATCAGGAGGTGACTGTGCGGACCCTTCCCCTTCATCGTAATCCATATCCTCTGTCAGAGACTCCTCATGGGAGTCTATGTGCTTCCTCTTGCATGACTTCTTCCATGGTGGCTCCTCAGGGGGGATTTCTGAGGAGGACTCATAGGAAGGGGTGCTCTGCAATAGGGTTTCCTGCAGCTCTAGTGCCCAATGTCCCAAGGCAGTGGCTTGTGTCAGCTGTAGCTCAGGGGAAAGGGATGTTTGGGGTTCCGACTGCGAAGGTATGCTTCCAGAAAAAAGTGCCTTCTCCATCTCCCGTAAAGCAGGTCTGCCTGAAGAGGGATGGGAGCCCAGAACCAAGAAGGACAACTTCAGAACCGGGGTCACACCCCACTCTGCCAAACCCACTCACAAGGAAGGAGCTGCAATAATGATCAGTGCTGACAAAACCCATGAACTTGAGGAATGTTTGGTTCTGAAGAGACTGAAGACCAAAGGGGCAGTTCCGAGGCCACATTGAGGTCCACTACTGGCACCGAAACAGAAGATTCTGAAAATGCATCAGAGCTAGAGACTTTGGAACCTGCAAGGTCAAAGGAGGAGGGCAGAATAGAGTTCTTGGAGAAACAGTCCTAGGCCCAGCAAGTGACTGGGTCTTAGACAGTGTGGGGGATCCCTCTGGCTGTCAGCAGCTGATCCACAAGGCGCACCACTTCAAGTTCTGAAAGACTCCTGGTGGATCTAGTGGATACCTCTGACAAGGAGTCTGGTTGCTCTAGGAAAGGGTTATATATTTGTCCTAGAAAGGGGTCCACTGATGGGGAGTATTGGGTTTATGCACTGGTGTCTAGTGGTGCGGCTGTCTCTGGTTTGGAGACAGGAAGCAGTGGGCCTAATATAGGGGTAATAGGTACTGTAGACTGACTCGGTAATGAAAGGGCACTCGGTGCCAGCATGGGCAAGGATGGCTCAGTCACAAAAGGGGTCAAACTAATAGGCACCAAAGGTATATTTGGTGCTGAAGCGGCACTCATTGCCAAAGAGGATGAGGTAATATTTGAAGCATCAAATGTCAGTGCCATGGACAATGTCCATGCTGAAACAGGCCCTAAAGGTGGAATGGTAGTTGATGGAACTGAAGTCGGCACCATAGAGATTGACCTAGGTTCCGGAGATATCTTAGGCATTTTTGACTTGGCATGCCTGCCCAGATCACCAGAGGGTGAAGAGGGCACAGAATGTGGTCTTTTCCTTTCTTTCTTGGGAGAGAAGGAGCCCTCCATCGCAGAAAGAGCCTCTGAAAAGGGAGTCTTAAGGAGGCTCTTCAGAATTAACTTATTTTTGTTCTTATTCAAAGTACACTGACTGAATCCTTTACAAACAGAACATAGGGGCTGCACCGAGAGATGGGGCATCTACAAACAATACACACAATCATCATGCAAGTCACTGTTAGGCATTTTCCTGTTACAGGTATGACACTGCTTAAACCCAGATGTAACTTTCTTTTCAAACATAGTGATACACCCAGACACTCATAGGCTGTAAGGGAAAAAAAGATCTTTTTTTTTTTTTTTGTTAATAAAGAGAAAGGAAAGAAAGAAATACCCCCAAAGGATAGGGAGAAAGCTGTACCACCAATGGTACTGGTACCAAGACTACCAAAAGGTAAAAAAAGGGTAAAAGGGTTAGTGAAAGATCACGAAATGTAAGAAAATAGAAAAGGAGAGAGAGAGACTAGTACACTCAGTAAAATTCAGACAACAGTCAAAAAGTAAAAAAAAAAATGAACTTACCTTGAGAGCTGGCTTGAACGTGGCTTTACAGCTACTTGGCAAATGAGATCTGAGGTAACAGGGAGAAGGGTATTAGGGATAAAAGCTTAGCTTGAGAGTTTTTGGCTGTCGCGAGCTTGGTATAAGGCCAACTCGGTTCCGAGGACAGAACTGACATCCCATTAGTTGTTGTGTTGTGTCCTTCGGCTTTTCCCGGTTAGGGGTCGCCACAGTGGAACTCTGGTCCGCTAATGATTGGCAGCAGATTTTTACGTGCCGAGTTGCCAGCCCTGACGCACAACCTTCAACGAAGGTACACCCATTCACGCATGTCTCCACACAGAAGACGCTTTAGCTGAGAATCGAACAGGACAACATCTTACTGTGAGGCAACAATGCTACCCCAGCACTACACATCCTATTAGTGATGAATGGAATGAAGATTACCAAATCAGATTATTTATTTCTGCTATTAGTTGCAAGCCTTAGCTTACTGAACTACCTGTACTACCCCATTTAATATGTCTTGATAGTAATTTCTTGCTTAACACATGTTCTTCAATATTTTAGCTATTCTACAACCATTTTCTGCCAGACCAGGTTTGTTGCCATTAAGGGCTCTTAAACGATTTTCTCAGATAATGTTTTTTTTATGAACTCAGAAAGGATTTTCTTCTCTTATTAGTTCTTATTTTTTTTTTTTTGCTTATACTGCTACTCCAGCAGTCTAAGCAGCAGTTAGACTCTACAATTTAACCTATGCACATAGCAGATAGGCTGATATCCTCTTTCTATTGTCCAGTCCATTTACTTTATTGTCCAAGTGTAAACTGGCTTCTTTTTCTTTTCATTAGTAGATATTTCATCTTTTGTACTAATCCAATAGTCTAAGTGGTAGATAGACTGTGCTACTTAACCTATGCACAAAACCTAGGTGATAGACTGTCCTATTTAATCTATGCACAAAGTCTAGGTGGCAGGGGCAGGCAGGCTGTGCTATCTAGCCTTTTATTCCAAACTATTTTCAACCTTTATGCTACTACAACTCCAGCAGTCCAGATGGCAGATAGACTGTGCTACTTACAAATGCACATAGCCTAGGTGGCAGGTAGGCTGTGATCCTTCTCTCATCTAACCATTTTAAGTCTTAGCCTATATGATAGGTTGAATTCACACTTTTGTAGCCTAGATTGCAGATATAAGCTGCATTTCCATTTCATTTCCTGCCACAGCCTTTGTAGATGATAAAGTATATTATTGTCTTCTGTCTGGAGCTTCTACTTTTTAATCAAGTGGAATATATTGGATTTACAACATTGGCAAAATTTAGGCTGAGATATTTTGTTTACAGACCTTTCCACCTCCTCTTATTAGGATGGAAAAGACGTTGTTATATTACTTATTATCACAGACTCCTACTGACCCTTTCCATTTTACCTCCTCTCTCACCCTTCAGATACCCTGCTATATTATCTAGTGCACCTCTGAAATTTCCCCATCCATGCTCTACTTTTTATTTATAAGTTATAACCCAACTATCTAGCCGACATCTAATGCCAATTGTTAATCTTGCAATGCTTTCCTTAGCATACTATCTTACCCGTTTGCCTGCCAGTTTTATCTTCTGTCTATTTTTTACTGATATTTTGCCTCTTTCTCATCCATGTCAGGGATCCTCCATTCCTACTTAGCCCCTCTACTGGCAAATAAGAATACACAGTCTACTTGACTGACACCAGCAATGAAAATAAGTTATGTCTTACCATAATGTTCCATCTGTGTTGTCGATCTTCACATATCCTTGACAGTGGGTTCTATTCCAAACCCTCGGAACTGACTTGGCCGTTATTCCAGCTTGTGCATACCAAAAAACTCTCGAGCTCAACTCTACCTATAATGCTCCTTACTAAATACCAAATTATCTCAGATTGAGTTTGCATAAAAGAAGTGACAGACAAGTACCACAAAAAAGGGAAAAACTTTACCTTAGTCTACCAAGGAACCTGATCTACCATAGTAAAAAAGAAAACATGGGATGGGGGAAGGATGGTGGTTATGTCAAGGATATGTGAAGATCAACAACACAGATGGAATGTTATGGTAAGACATAACTTCTTTATCTGATGTTGTCAATCTTCACATAGTCCTTGACAATGGGACAGAGTTCCCAGCAACCTAAATCTTGGAGGTCTCATGGAAGAATATTCCTGAGAAACATCGAGCCGAAGGATGCCCTTCCCATAGAAACCAAATTCAGTTTGTAATTTGTAATAAAAGTATGTGAAGAAGCCCAAGTAGCTGCTACACAAATGTCAACTAAGCAAACTTTGGAATGAAACACTGAAGATGCAGCTACTGCTCTACTGGAATGTGCCCTAACAATGCTCTGTAGTGGTAAATTGATTTTGCTATAGACAAAGATAGTACAGTCCTTAATCCACTTAGCTAGGGTAACTTTGGAGACCGGTTTCCTTTTTACCACTGAAGAACAGGAAACAAACAATTGGTCTGATTTTCTGAACTCTTTTGTTCTGTGTAAATAGAAGCAGAGCTGCCTATGCATATCTAATCTGCTTCTTTCAGCTTTTCCCAGTTAGGGGTCACCACAGTGGAATTGCTGCCCGCTCATGAATGGCAGTGGAGTTTTATGGTGTTGAATTTCCAGCCCAATGCCCAACCTTCCACAGAAGGCACACACATGCACACACACTCACACCTAAGGCCAATTTAGAGTGTCCAATCCACCTACAGCATGTCTTTGAGATGTGGGAGTACCCAGAGGAAACCCACGCGACCACAGGGAGGACATGCAAACTCCACACAGAAGGCACCCCAGCCAAGGATCGAACCAGATAACATCTTGCTGTGAGGCGACAACGCTAACGCTGCACCACCAGGGCCGCGCTGTCTATACATATCTAATAAATGGAGAAAATATTCACCTTTGTTAACATAATTCAGAAAGAAAACTGGAATTTGAATAGTCTAGTTCAGGTTAGATTCGGAATCTACCTTAGGCAGAAAGGAAGGGTTAGTTCTCAAGGAGACTCTATCCTTATGAAAAATTATATAAGAAGGTTTGCAAGATAAATCCTGAATCTCTGAAATTTCTTTTTGCTGAGATAATGTCTACCAAGAACAATGTTTTCCAAGAGAGGAATTTTAGATTGCATTTATCTGAAGGTTCAAAGGGTAGATAAATTAGAGATTAAAGAACCACATTTAGGTGCTAAAGGTTCCTTATATGGAGGCCTGAGCTGGCCTTATTGGTGAAATATCCTTTCCACCACAAATGGATTGAGAGACCATTTGTAAGGCATTAACATAGTCATGCTTAATCTGTCTACAGTCACATTAGAGGTCCCTGGAATGTGCATTTCTAGGAGAAAGCGGTCAGATGAAATCACCCATTGCCAAACTCTGAGGGCTTCCCGACAGAGGGGGAAGGATCTGGTTCACCCTGTTTATTGATGTGGAAGACTACTGCCATGTTTGAATGGCAATCATTCCTGAGGGGAGGGCTAGGTGAAATGTTTGCAATGCTGACAGCACTGCCCTCATCTCTAGAACATTGATATGCAAGTTGGCCTCCAGACATGACAAAGTGCCTTGAACTGTCTTTCCCAGATAATGCCCCCCCCCCCACCCTCTCAGGGATGCATCCATGATCACTGTGGCTTGGGGTTGAGAGGGAACAAAGGGATGGCCCATCAGAATTTCACTGAAGTGAAGCCACTATTGAAGATCCTGTTTGCATTGGTTGGAAATTGTAAAATTAAAATCCCACACTGAAATGAGGACATATACAGTTGAAACCCACCTTTATTAAAACACACAAAAAAATAATATTAAACACTTTCATCCCTACAACCAGGGACTTCATCAGAATATGTTTCTCCTCAATACAAACAAGTTAAGTATCCCTCCATCATACACAATAGGTGGATTTGTATACCAATCACCTTCCAGGGAACAATGTTACATCAAAAAATCGTAAAATTAAAAGCCAGGATCAGAAAGCAAAATTCAAAAACAATACAGCAATAAAAACATTGAGCTTACAACACATTATTTGTCATAGGGACCCCTTGAAGTAACCTTTTGTCATTTTTTAAAATTAAATCTGCAAAATAAAAAAAAACTGTAAGAAACTATAGCCTGTTAGCTCTTTCATACAGCACAGGTGAGATAGAAATTGTATGTGTTAAGAAAGAGTGAAACTCAGTGGCAACTAAGGTTAGATGCCATCCCCCCAACCCCCAGATTAAATGATAATGGTAAGTTCAATGTTTTTTTTTTTGCTGTATTGGTTTTGTTTAATACTATTCTTTTATGTGTTTTAATCAAGGTGTGTTTCAATTGTATATGTCCTCGTTTCAGTATGGGTTTTTTATTTTATGGTTTTAGTTTGTTTCTACACACTGCACAGTTTTTTGTTCTGTGTTGGTTGGCAATTGTGATCAAGTGAGACACTGACTGGTCTAACATTGACCATTGAGATGCTAGCAGCCACTGAAGGATTCTCATGTGATATCTCGCTAATGGAACTAGAGTGATAGAAACTGCCATGGACCCTAGGGCTTATAGTAGAAGCCTTGCTGTTACTTTGTTGTGGTGAACAATCTGGCTGACCTAACCTTTTATTCTTTGTAGTCTTTCTATGGGTAGGGATGTGATGCTCTTGACTGTGTTTATCTTTGCTCCAGTGAACTCTAACTGTTGGCATGGCTATAGCTTGGACTTTTCGCAGTTTACAATAATGCCTAGATTGGCACAAATCTGTAGAGTATAATCCCGAGCCTCTTCGAGGAGATGCCTGGTGGGAGCAGTAAGGAGCCAGTCATCTAGATATGGAAACACCCAGAATCCTTGCAGTCTGAAATGAGCTGCAACCACTACCATGCATTTAATCCACACTCTGGGGGCTGTGGTGAGACCAAAGGGCAGTGCTCTGAATTGGTAGTGACTGGCTCACAGACAGAAACCCAGATATCTCCTGGATTGTTTGTCCATTTTTATGTGGTAATATGCATCCTAAAGATCTACAGATCTTTTCCCAAAAAAGGGAGTATAGACTGAATTGTGACCCTCTGGAATTTGGTCTGCTGAGCTGATCTTTTCAGTCTACTGTGATTCAAAATTGGTCTCCAGTCCCCTGTTTCCCTTGACACTAAAAAGAAACTTGAGTAAATTCTGGATCCTATTTGGTCTGGTGGGACTGCTTGGATAACTCTTTTGTTGAACAGTTTTTGAATTTCTAATAGTGCTGCTTCCCTGTGCATGGGTGGAACATCTGGAATTCTGGTCATATGTTTTGGATGTACTAGAAAAGAGACATTGCAATTTTTGGTTATGATTCTCTGCACTCAAAGGTCCTTTGTTATCTTTAGCCAGACATGTTGGTGCAAGGATAATCACCCCCGACTGCCTCAAGAGGAAGGCAATTGAACCTCCTTTCAAGAATGCTGAAAAGAGTTTACAGAGAAAGAATTCCTAGAACCCTGATGCTGTGGGCCATTTCTGCCTCTTCCTCAGAGTCTTTCATTATTACTTCCACCTCTGCCCCAGGAGAAGTCATTGCCACAAGTGTCCTGGAAAGGCCCTTTGGACTTTTTAAACCATAGTCTCCCACTCTACCGGTCCCTGGAATAAGGTCATTGGAGAGTGGAGAAGTGTACGCCTATGGCATCATATCTTTCTCACATCTGGCTAGAGTATCCTTCACTGTGGGGCCAAATAGGGATGTTCTGTCAAATGGAGCATTGATGAAAGAAGAGTGAAATGACAATGCAAACTCACATAAGCACAACTAGGCATGTCTACTGATAACTATGCCTGAACCCACTGCTCTAACCCTCTGCAGCATGTGCATGTAGCCTCATGGACAAGTTCAATATGAATTCTAAGGTTGTGAGCTGAGAAGTCACTTTGTTCTGAACTCCCTCAGCTACTGCTCTTGTCAGGGTATCCCAAAGTTCCTTCATCGGATCCCTTTATAATATAGTGAAATGCGCCATGTAATTCAAGGACCTAAGAGCGAAGATCGATGAGGCATATCCATGCTTCCAAAATCTATCCATAGTGCTAAATTCCTTATTAGATCTATGGATAGTCGGACTCTCTTCAGCAAGTTCCCTCTTAGTGGCTGCTGCTACCACCTTGTCGTCTGCTGGGATTTCCTTAGTCCAATGTGGATTATCCTTAGGGGCTGACAATATACAATCTGGTCTCTTTGGGATTAGTTTGAAAGAATCAGGTGACTCCCACCCCTGCTGACCGATCAGTTTTATGAGGTCGTCAGCGGGTGGAGAATTCCAAGAGGTAGAGGGTTGAGCACAAAAAGCCTCAAGATATACTGACTTGTCTGAGGAAGATTGGGTGGAAGACCAGCCTCTCCTTCTGTTTCAGGATTTCAAGGATGTCCCTGAAGGAAACATAATCTAGGAGAGCCTTGGGGGAACCTTCCTTTTTATTGAAATCAGTATGTTCCATGAATGACTCTTGTGGGGAGTGCAAGTGTTTCCTCTTACACTTCCTCTTCGCAGGGACCTCTTCATTGGGGTGTTCCAGAGAGGTATCCAAAGAGGACATGACCACAGGGTTAGATCCGGAGACTTTTGTGCTCTCTGTCCCAGGGAAGAGGATGGAGGGAGCTCAGGCTGAGAGGAAAGACCCAATGTTAACAGGATAAGTAATGACTGAATGCCTGCCACAGACAAAGCCCTTTCCACGGCCTGGAAAGCAGGCCCCCCTGTAGAGGGATGGGAGCCTGGAACCAAAAAAGACTGCTTTAGAACTGTGGTCCACCCTGCACTGAGGGAACCTCCTGTGAAGCCGAAGCCAGGGCCGAGCTTGGAAATGAGAGGCACTGAGAGGCATGGATGGCTCCAAAAAGACCAAAGATAAAACCATCCCCCCAGAACCGGCAATGAGGCTATGGCCCTGACAGGTCTCCGAGTCCAAAACTAGGAAGGAAGGTAGATGAAAGGTCGAATAAAGTAATAGAAGGTTGAAATATAATGAGAATATATTTACTTACAGAGGAAAAAAATGCTTTCCTTGAGAGCTTACAGGTGACGTGTCTGGCACTTTGAAGCAGCAAACAATATCTGAGGTAGTTTGGTAAGGAACATTATGGGTAGAGTTGAGCTCGAGAGTTTTTTGGTATGCATGAGCTGGAATAATGGCAGAGTTGGTTCTGAGGGTACGAAACCGAACTCACTATCAAGGACTTTGTGAAGACTGACAACATTAGATACTTTGTTATGCTACATGGAAACAATTTCTATTGCAATCCATACCCTACAGAGGTCACCAATCCCCATCCCAAAAACTAAGGACCTTCTCTCAAAATTCTACCATCTCCTGCTAAAATTTATATGCTCAGGAGATATTCGCTCAAATCCTGGACCACCTCAATTCAGGCCTCAATTACAGAACCCAAGCACCTATCATAATATCAGAAATAAAGACCTTAAAGTTACTGACCTCGATGCATGAAGTCTTAACAACATATGGACTAGTCTTAAGGCAAGGCTGATAAAAGAAAATCATCATATTCTTGGCATATCATAAACCCGCCTGAAGGATGATTGCTGCCTTCTACTTTTATACATGGCAGTTGCTATATATTATAAAATGACAACAGACCAGGTCCTAGATCTGGTGGTGGTGCTTCAATTCTAATCTAAAGGAATACCTCAATTACAGTTGTGGATTGCAATGATCCTCATACTATAGACGGCAAGTGTCCCAGTTCAATATTCTCTTACATCACATTAGATGGACCATACCTCACATGTAAATTGCCTCAGTTTACACCCCCCATCCTAATCTGTCTCTCTTTTACATAAAACTCTACAAAAAATAGCTGTGTAAAATCTTACCATAACCATAGATATCCTTCTCTTCTAATTTGCGGTATTCTTTATATATGGGGTAGTCTTCTGCCCAACGACCTGATGTCTGGCCAGTATACAACAGCTTTTAGCTACTGTAAGTACATGGGAAATCACACATATGTTCTGACAATGTCAGCCATAAAAGGATATCTGCATGTATAACCCTCAGAACTAAATGCACCATGAGGAACACTAGAGCTAAGGAATAAGAAGCCATCTAAAGGAAGAACAAGATGCAGGGGGAAGGTGGGAGGGACAAAATACTGCAACATAGAAGAGAAGGACATCAATGGTTACAGTAAGATTTTACACAACTATTCTACGTCCTTCTATTCAATGTTGCAGTACATATGGGAGAGTACCAAAGCTTAGCAGGAACCTTTGGGAGGTAGAAAGAGAAGAGGCACTATGCACTGTAGAATTTTCAACAAAACCAAGGAGAATGGCTCTAGCAAATCCTGCTCTAAATCTAGAAATAGTATCTAACTTGTAATGTTTGATGAAGGTGTACACAGAAGACCAAGTAGCAGCCTCCAGAATAGAATTAGTGTCCAGGCCTTTAAAGCAAGCACCGGAAGAAGCCACTGATCTAGTGGAATGAGCTCTAACAGACACAGCCGGAGACTTACTATGAAAATCATAAAACTACACAATAGCCTTGAAAATCCAAGAAGAAATTGTCTGTTTAGAAACAGGTGAACCCAGAGTCCTGGGATGGAGAAATACAAAGAGCTGATCTGATTTCCTGATAGCTTTAGTTTCATCTAGCTAGAATCTAAGTTACCTATGAACATCCAATGTGTGCAGAATCCTTTCACTGGATGACTGATGAGAAGGGAAGAAGTAGGCAATTGACTATGTTGATTAAAAGACACCTCATTCACCACCTTATGATTAAAAGAAGGATTCGTTTGCAAAGAAACTCTATCTTTGTGAAAAACTAAGAAAGGAGGGGATGCCATCAAGGCCCGAATCTCTGAAAGATTCCTGGCAGAGGTCTTCCAAGTACAAAACTTTAAAGAAGCAGAAGCTGCAGGCTCAAAAGGGGCCACAGTTAGCTTCTAATTCAGATCTCAAGCAGGTGGAACTGTCTTCCTGGGAGGTTTAATATGTAGAATGCCTTTGAGAAAAAGCTTTACCTCCAGTCTAAATACTAGAGGTGGAGATAATGCCAGACAAACAGAAATAACAAAACAGTGAATCTTCACTGAGGAGTATGATAAGCTAATGTTAAGTAATTCACACAAGTAAGAATGAACAACTGGAATGTCCACAGCAAATGGGTCTAGCTTTCTGGAAAGGTACTGGATGGAAAATCTCTTCCATGTGGAAATGTAAGAGTTTCTAGTATTGGGTTTCCTTACCTCCTGCAAAACCCAAAGCACATCCTGTAAACAAGGTGCCTAAAAGGAATCAAAAGTTGATCACCCATAGGGTCATTTGCAAGGCTGACATATTTGGATGAAGCAAAGATCCTTTGTCTTCTGTGAGCAGGTCCACACAGTGAGGTAACTTGTGATGATGGCCCTTGACTAAATGCAGAAGAAGAGGGAACCAATGTTGTTTTGGCCAAAAGGGAGTCACCAGCAAGAATGTCAACTGGTCCTGCTGAATCTACAGCAGAACATTCTGAATAAGAGGGAAGGGGAGAATACATAAAGAAACATCCCCTTTCATGAAAAAATAGGGCATCCACCTTCCAAGCCAGAGGATGTGGGAGTCCGGCACAAAAAAGAGGAAGTTGTCTGTTCATAGGGTAGGCAAATAGATCCAGATGTGGGGTACCCCACCAATAGACCAAGTCCAGAAAAAACATCCCTGTGATGCATCCATTTGTGGGACTGCATCATGGACCTGCTTAAGGTGTCTTCCACAATGCTCTGAACAGATGGAATGTAAACTGCAAGAACAGTCACCTTGTACTGAATTGCCAATTCCCATGCCCTGAGATCTAACCTACAAAGAAGATAAGATTTGATCCTCCTCTGTTTGTTTATGTACCAGAGAACATTGGTGTTGTCTGTAAAAATCTTCAGAGGACGTGGTTGAAAGAGAGGATGAAAAGCCTGTTAAGCCAGAATCATAGCCCTCATTTCCCTGATGTTGATGTGCTCTTTCCTTCAAGATGGAGAACAAAGGCTCTGCACCTTCCTAGAAGCAAACGTTGCCCCCAGCCTGTGTCTGAGGCATCTGTGAATGTATGTTGAGAAGACTTTGCCTGAAGAAGAGGAAGGCTTGGATTTAGAGTAAGGCACTGAATCCACCAGAAGAGCTCTGCTTTTAAGCAGGAGAGGAGAGGAATAAGAACCTCTAGAGGATGAGCATGCTGTGATCTGGTTGCCTTTAGAAACCACTGAAATTTCCTCATGTGCAGCTTTGCAAAGGACAGTATGGGAATTGTGGAAACCATGAACCAAAGACGTCTTAGAAACTCCCTGGCCAAAATGGATGCAAGAGGCAGAAGGCTTTCCAGAAAGGCAATGAGGGACTGAACCTTGTCTGTTGGAAGAAAAAACATAATAAGGTCTGTTCTGAACTTGCACCCTAGAAATATGGGATCCTGAGATGGAATCAGAGAGGATTTCTTGACGTTTATCATAAATCTTAGACTTTGAAGGAGATGAATCCTTACCTAAAGGTTTTGACAACTGTTCTGACAGAGGGGCCAGAAAGAGAAGATCATTGAGGTATGCATATACCTGTATTCCCTGGACTCTCAAGAAGGCAATCACAGGGGCCAAGCATTTTGTGAATACTCCTGGGGCAGTGGAAAGACCAAAAGGCAAAGCAGAAACTGAAAGTGCAAAGAACCAACAGGGAAACAGAAATTTCCTGTACAGAAGAATGGGAACATGTAAATAAGCATCCTTGATGTCCAGAACCATGTAAGACTGAGGGGAAATCAGAGGAAAGAGAGTGTGTAATGACAGCATATGGAAAGATGGCATCTCCAGGAAAGTGTTCAAGTGGGAAAGGTCTAGAATTGGTCACCAAAGACCATCCTTTCTTGGAACCAGAAACATTGCTGAGTAAAACTCTCTGCCTCTCTGTTCCACTGGCACACTTTCAATTGTGCCTTGAGAGAGTAGCTGTAATAGGACATCTGGAAACAATTATAGTTGACATGACAGGGGCTGAGGGATTCCCATGAAAGGAGGGAGAATCTTCCAAGTTGTAAAGTATCTTTGTTGGATAATAGACAGGACCCAAGAATCCTGTGTAATCCTTGCCCAAAATGGAAAAGAAAGAGACAAGTAAAGAGATAGAGGAGTATGACTTGGAAGAGACCTCTGATCATCACAGAGAGCTAGGCCTGACTTGAAAATGCTGCTGAGTAGAAGGAGCCAAAGCAGAAGATTTGGACTTGAGGAGGGCTCCTAACTGACTTTTTAGACCTAGAAGTAGAAGCAAAGTTGGAAGATGAGTGAGCAGGTCTCCTAACAAAATAAATGTTGACAGGGAAGTTCCGATGAAACTTAGAAACTGGAGAAATGAACAGGTGATTCAAATCTTGAAGTTCCTTCCCTTTCTCTTGGAGAGTCTTAAATAAGTTTGCAGCTGCAGAACCAAAAAGAGTTGACTTATCCAAAGGAGCATCTAGCAATTTAGCTTTAATATCATCAGGTAATGGCTGAAGTCTCATCCAAGAATGTCTCCTAGGCACAGAAGCCAAAGCAACAGCTCTAGATGAGGCCTCCACAGCATCATAGCTGCACTTAATGGAATGTCTAGCTACTTGAGAAGAAGAAGCCAAAAGAGACATAACTTGTGTTTTAAAATCAGAGTCTGGTAGATGAGCAAGAGACTGAGAGGCTTGGGAAAGCAGAGCCAAGGAATATCTAGCCATATGAGTTTGGTAATTTATAGCTCTGATAGCTGGAGTAGAGGTGGTATAAACCTTTTTATTCAGTCTCTTTAGAGTCTTGCTCTTCTAATCTAAAAGTAAAAGTTTAGTAGAAGGAGACAATCATAAAGATTTATCAGAAGCTATAGAAACAACTGCTGGATCAGCAGAGGGACACTTATAGAGAAACTTACAATAATCAGGCACCTTGCAAAATCTATCTGTCCTTTTGGGAGCAGAAGCCTGAGTGTCTGTAGTCTTAGAAGAGGTGACAAAAGTGTCCAGAAAAGCTGGGAGGACTGGATACCTTTTTTGTTCATCTGAAATCTGGGAAGAATCACATTTGAAGAATTCCCTCATTTTGTTGATGGTTTCACTGAAGGAGGTCTTTTCCATGAGGGAATCTCTCCACTAGATCCCGCCAATGGAGAAGCATATTCCAGAGGGGATGTTATTTGAGTGGAATATGCTAGAGAATCTTCAGCAGAGGAAGAGTCATCACTATCTGTTAAAAGAACCTGTGTCCACCTCATTAAACAGGGGAGGAAGTAAAGGAAGGAACAGGAATGCCAAGGAAAGCTTCAGAGCTATCAAAGCCTAGATAAGACTCTGGGAGAAAGCAAACCAGTCAAACTGAGAATCCAAGGGACCATGAGAATGTCTTGTTTTCTGTTTTTTCTTTGCATGGCTCTCTGCATGAGGAGAAGTAGAGGAACCAGATGTAGGCCTAATGTCTAGAGTAGTCTGAGGTAGATCCTTAGCAGAAGCGAGAGGAATGCCCCCAGTGCCCTCAAGCACAATAAGTGGCGGTTCCCCCATTCTGCCCAAAATGGACATCTGCCCTGCCTCTGAGGATGTGCCAAGATCAAATTCCTTAGCAGTTTCCAATGAGGTACCTACTGAGGAATCAGACCCAATCTCTGAACGTACCACTGGGTGTTCACTGACCTTTTAGGATATGTCAGAGATAAGAGGTGCAGCTGAAGAGGAATCATGTCTAAGTTTGCTAATCTTCCTCTTCAAACTCGGCTCAGCCAAAGGACCTCCAGAAATCTCCATAACATCTTTATCTAAACATTTAAGCTGCTGATTCTCCAGATAGAGATTTAAAGCCAAAAGTCAGCTACACAAGGTCTTAGGCACAAAGGCCTGATTAATGGAACAGGATGTATAGTCATGATTAGGCCCTAAGCAGAAAAGACAATGGTCATGACTATCTTTATGTGGAATCTGCCTTCCACACCTACACTTGCCCTTCCTGCATGACATGAACTAAAAACAAAAAACAGTAGCAAGGAAATAAAACCCCAATGGAGCACTTATCTGAAGGTGGAAGCAACACAAAACATCTAACTGCAGACCGATTTAGGAGTCAACCTTCCAAATGGTGGCAGAAAAGTTCTGTGGATTGTACATGCCGACATCGTTTTATGACTGACATTGTCAGAACGTACATGTGATGTCCCATGTACTTGCAGTAGCTAAAAGCTGTTGTGTACTGGCTGGATGTTGGGTCATTGGCCGGAAGACTGCCCCCATATGTAAAGAATACTGCAACATTAAATAGAAGGACATCATGTGTTGCCTAAAGGCATACTTAACAACCCAGTTATACTTTTTACTGTTTCAATAGCAATGTTGTTGGGAATGACTCCCTGCATCTGAACAAAATATTGCAGCAGTTTAGCTTGCCCCAAATAATTCACACTCTTACTGAAACCAATACAAAAACTGGTTCTAACTCCATACTTGACCAAATAATAACCAACATACAAAATAGGTGCCTCACTCTAAACTACTTCCCCCTGCTCTGAGTGACAACTCACCCATTTCATTCAGCAGATATAAAAAAATTCCTCAGATAATTAAAGGAAGATATTTCCCTAAGAATAAGCTACTACATCTGAACACCCTACTCAGTGCTATAGATTGAACTCCCATGTATACCACATCTCAGCCCACTTCTGCTTTAGTGTTTGTCAACACAAAACTGGCCGCAATTCAGGATACACTGTACTCCCTTATAAAAAAGAAGGTTTAGATCAAAGTTATCAATGGCTTTCAATGAATATTAAAAACAAAATTAAAGCCAGAAATTCAGCCTGGAAGAACTGGAAGAGGAGTTTGAGTTACACCAAACTTTTCTGAGTTTAAAGAAAGAACAAAAATTGCAACAAATACTGCAAAAACCCTACACTTTAGACAGAAACACAAAGCAGACTGGTCTAGATGCAATTAGTTTTGGAAAGAAATAAAACACTTAGCATAGTCATTAAATAACACTTCAGCTACCAAGAAATAACTTTTACCATTGAATCATTCTATCTTTGCTAGTGATTATGCTCACTTTTTACAGTCCACCATAATTGACATAAAGTCTTTACAACAATTTACTCCACAGCCAGCAAAAAGCAAGAACTTTTATCCCCTGATCTATTCTTTTGAGCCTCTTATGCAGTATTGTTTAACTTCTATGGAATTTCAGTAAAACAGACAAAATCTCATTTTCTTAAATTCAGTAATTCAGGATCTAAATCCATCAGTCTTCAAGCCATCTTCCTAAGGCTTGCAGCAGAAAAAAATGCTAAATCCCCTACACATATGTTTGACCTTTCTTTCACCTCAGGCACTTTTCCACCAACAGTCAAACATGCAGTTCTAATCCCTCTACCTAAGTCACTTCTCCTAATGGGTTGAAGGATTATAGTCCTATTTCTACCCTTTGCCCTATTACCAAAACTATTGAAAAAAAAATTATACAAGCAACTACTTAAGCACAATAACAGCTATGACTTGTTATGTGATGCACATCAATGCTTTCGAAATGCCTTCAGTGCCTTTACTGCCATGGTAATAGTCACTGATACCATTTACTGCAACCTGAAAGAGGGATTTATTACTGCACGTCTCTGTTGACATGACAAGGGCTGTTGAAGCAGTCAAACATACCCTTCATCTGAACAGATTCACAAGCCTCGGCTTTGGAGATAATATCTACTGGGCTCACATATATCTAAAAGACAGAATCTTCTATGTCCATAGCAATGTCTCATTGTTTACTGCTGGCAAACTTAATACAGGTGTACCACAAGGATCTGTGCTATGTCCTCAGCTCTTCCCTCTCTCTCTTGATAAATGATCTTCCCCTAGAATTCCCAAATCTTAAATTAATAATGTATGCATATGATTTGCTGCTCCTGCAATCCAGTACTAACTACTCTGACCTGCAAACCAAGCTGCAAGACATTTTCACTCATTTATGCACCTGGTCCATCACTAACAATCTACTAATTAACCCCAAGAAAGCAAATGCCATGGCCTTTGTTTCTGCAAACAAATGACCCACTATTCCTGTTATTCTTAATGGATCTTAATGGCAACAGCATACCTAATGTCACTGAACTGAGGTACCTAGACTTAATACTTGACTCCATCCTTTCCTTTACCACACACACATACACACACACACATACACACACACACACACACACACACACACACACACACACACACACACACACACACACACACAGGCACACACGTACACATTTTTTTAACCAAAAAAGACCTTGATCAATTTGTGTTACAAAATCAGCCACCTCCTTTTACCTATTGCTCACAACACCATTGCTAAAATATTTTAATACCAAAACTTGAATATGCCCTTCCTTTTCTTGTTATGAATGCAGCCCGAAATGCTCATAAAATACACAGAATACAAACAGTTGAGAATAAAACCTGCAGATTCATTCTATTAGCAGACCCCCAGATACACCATTGCAATTTGCTAAAAAATCAAAATAGGTTTTAGTGCCTGATAGGGCCACCTTTCTTCTAAGTGCTCTAATTTACAAATTGCTAAAACAATGTCACTGTACTCCTTTAAAAGTGAAACTACCTTTACAAGAGAATCCAAATGTACTCAGAAGAACACTGGACAACAACTTCACTCTAGTGCCCCTTCCATTTAAAACCGATGTAGGTGAGAGTTTTCTATAGATTGGGACTTACCTGGAACAAATGTGACTGGCTCAAATGTTTTGATTGTAAAGGAGTGGAATCTTTAAAAAGCCTTAATTGGCTTTTACTTGATTTTCTGATGAAGTCTTTCTACTAAGAGGGACGAAAACGTGTCTTGGTTTAAATAAACTTGGTCTACGTTAAACGTTTGTACACCGGTGTTGCTACTTGCTGCCTGATTCTCCTGTTCGTTTTCTTTTTGGTTATTTTTGTGCAGTTCTCTTTTTTCGTTTTTTCACTTACCTGGAACAACCTGCCTACAGACGTAAAAAAATCTATAAACCATTAAAAATTTCAAAAAATGCACTTAAAGAGCATCTCTTTACTGAATTTACCTGCAAATGCTACCATGACAATGGTTAGGTAACTTATCCTAAATCTAGAATACATTTAATAAACTTTTCTCATCTTTTTAATATGGCATCTTGTACACAAATATTTCACATATATATATATATATATATATATATATATATATATATATATATATATGATTTTATGTATTATTTATATGATTGCACTGTATTTTATGCACATCTTAGCTTGCATTTTGTATATATCTTTTTTTCAATGCACCTCTGATTGGTTCTTTTAATGTTAATCTATCTGCATTCAGTCTTACTCTGTTCTGAACCTTGTTAAGTACTCATTTTGTATATAATATTGTTGATTAAAAGACTGCAAATTATTTTCTGCTCTTTGAGCTCGAGTCTTGCCTGAAAAGGATCAGTAGACTAGTCCACTTACCCAGTGAACAAATAGTAAATAAATAAATAATAAAGTATTCAGGCTAATATGGATAAACTCAGAGGAGACTTCACGGAGAGAGAGCTTATAAGAGACAATGTCAAGAAGGAATCCTAAACTCAGTTCAAAAGATAAGCCTACACAGAGACCAAGGTATTCTAATACCCATCTAAAGAGAGCCAGGAGACTTAACTAAAGTCTTTAGTTAAAAGAACCAGACAAAATTAGCTCAACAGAGCAATGACAATTGCACTCACTTGCATTCAGTAAGGACACAGATGGGACCAAGAACATCCTAAAGCAAAAGTAGAATATTATCCAGGGTAATAAAGAGGTACTCTCTTCTTTATTACACATTAGCCATTTTTGGGTTAAATCAGCTCATTCTTTTCAGGATTTTAGGACCTGCCCATTAAATACATGTGAACTAGTCAGCTACCTGTCAGTCACACAATCGCAAGTCTGCATTGTTTTGGGAGTGGAGCATATTTTTTATACACGCTTTACCTTTTTAAAAGATCAGATGAAGTCCAGAAAATTGACCTGGATTAAAATTCTTATCCTGATATATATATATATATATATATATATATATATATATATATATATATATATATATATATATATATATATATATATATTATGCTTATTAATGTGCAACCATTCCATAATTAGCACTTTGTCACAGAGGTGAGGCATCCATCTTCAATGCCAGTGAAGTGAGTTTGACAATGGACTAGGGCTGCTTATGAGGGGTCGAATTGGAGAAAGGTCTGCCAGTCTACTTCAATACTCATGCCATAAAACTCTGTGGATGGTTTGCATAATTTTCCATAGGGTAAGCCTGAGATGGTCATGACTCAATGACAATACACACACACAATGGACAATACAGTTATGACTGCTGAATCTTACACAAATGTACTCTATAAGTGAGTACACAAGTACATGGATCGTGCTATCCCAAACAGAACCAAGATGCTATCCTCCAAAAAAAAAGGAAGCCAATCTGGTGGTCCTCTGCCATAAACAAACTCTATAACAGAAGGAAGAAATTGCTGCAAAAGAGAGTAAAATCCCATGAGTGGAGGAACTCCCTGGTCAGCCTCAGCAAGAAGCTGAGATCCTTTATAAGATCTTCCAAAGCTAGCTATGAAAACAAGGTTGCCACTGATTCTAAGGACAACCACAAAGCATTCTATAGCTATGTCAAGAATCTCAATGGCAATGGCCAGGTCTGCTTTGAGTTACAGCACAATGGCACAAAAATTACAGAGCCAACTGATATTGCCAACATCTTGGCAGATAGGTTCAGTGCTAACTTTACCCCCCTCTCACCCCCTAAAGGGTCCATATCTATACAGGAAGAATGCAGAATCCCTGTAATCACAACTTCACAGGTAAAAGCAGCACTCTCTAAAGCCAAAAACACAGCATCCATGGTACTGGACAACATCCCAGGCAGCATTTTACACAAACTTCGGAACAAACTGGCTCCCCACCTAGGCACCATGTTCAATCATAGCCTCACATCAGGCATTGTGCCCACTGAATGGCGCGCAGCAACCGTTATCCTATTCCACAAAGGGAGAGCCACCACTGATCCTGGGAATTGTCTCCCTATTAGCCTGACGAGCCTGATAAACAAAGGCATTGGTAAACTCCAAACTCTGGATCCCACCCAGTTTGGGTTTGTGAAAGGCAGATCTTGCCTCCTGAATCTGGTCGACTTCTTTGAGGCAGTCACCAACGCCGTAGACGAGGGTAAGGTGGTTCACACAGCCTATCTTGACATCGCCAAAGCTTTCGACACCATCCCCCATTCTGGAATTATAGCTAAACTCACTAAACTAGGTATAAATCCCTATGTCAGAAGATGGGTTGCCAACTGACTCACAGACATAGCCCACACTGTAAAAGCTACAGACTCCAGATCTGATGAAGTTCACAGATGACTGCAAACTAGGAGCTATAGTCGAGTCCCTAAATGATGTGGACATCCTACAGAAGGGCCTCACTGAGACAGATGCCTGGTGTCAGAGCCATGGCCTCAAGCTCAATGCCAAAAAGTGCATTGTTATCCCCTTTGGTAAAAACTCTGTACCCATGAACTACCACATAGGTGGCAGTCTTCTTAACACCGAATGTATGATAAGTGACATTGGGATCTAGGTGGACAGTAGTCTCTCCTTTGATAAACACATTGCCACAGTAGTCAGGAAATCCTTCTACATGGCACACCTCATCACAAAAGGGTTCTCATCCAGGAAAAAAGAGGTCATTGTTCCCCTCTACTCGTCACTCATTAGACCCATTATAGAGTACAATGCCCCTTTTGGAATGTGCCTCACAGGACATCTGCAGCAGCTGGAAAGGCCACAGAAGTACCTCACAAAGAGAATTACTGGCTTCAAACAGATACTCCACACTGATCATCTCAAAAAACTCCAGCTTTACTCTGTAGCATATCGCCTACTCCGAGGTGATCTCTGCCTAACATATAAAGCTATGTCAAACCCAGAGCTGTTGGACATGCTACACCTAAATAAATCCCAATCCCTCCTTGCTACATGCTCTATGAACCTAAACCGTGTCACCACAATAAACAGGACTTGCTGGAGGGATAGATTCCTGTCCAGAGACTTCCCATACTCTGGAACAAGCTATCCATCAATGTCAAGCAAAGTTCCTCATTAACACTCTTCAAGAAAAATCTTGATGAGTGGATGGGAAAGAGGAAATACATCCTGGGGATCACTTCTGTGGCTCTGCTCGATAGGGGCACAGGAAATTAACTTTCTTGGGTTGGCATAAGCCAGGGAACTTTGTTGGCTAGGCTTACTTAGGCCCTTGGGCCGATAGCCTAGTACCTGCCTATGAACACACACACACACACACACACACACACACACACACACACACACACACACACACACACACACACACACACACAAACTTTCAACATGTATACATAACATTACTGAAGTACAGGTGCAAAAAAGGCAAACTTTCATCAGTTTACAATCTGCTCATGTGCATGGTACAGAAAGAAGGAAATCCTTTTTAAAACAGAATAAGTTTATTGTAAAATATTTATATCCATAATAAAGTCGGCATGCATAGAATCAAAAACACTGTGCAATTGAAAAGCATAAACTCTTTAAACAAAGCAATATCAAAATTGAAATAATAATACAAAATTAAAGATAACCTCTACAGTGTGATTTTCTACTATGATCAATCTGACATTTAAACAAATGAAAAGGGATGCCATCATGACTATATCTAACTGATGTCTATTGAATACTCAAGTATAAGTCCTAAAAACTGACAGCAACAACATTTTTCATCAGGGTTAAGCCAATTATATAATAACAAATTCAGGTTCCATTCTATCACAAGGTCAGATTTCATCAAATTAACACGTCAGTGGACATTCATTTTCATCCATGGCACCTTTAAGCCATTTCCTATGTGAGAGTGATCCCCAAAGAAAACTTACTATATGGTGGGGTACAAAGAGAATGCATGATATAGATAAAGATAAACCATAGTGAGCTCCATCCATTTTTATCCATATTTTCTGTGGGGCCATACTAAGAATTTATAGACATAGTGAAATGATTCATACCAGTGTCTAAACAGATAGCTAATGAAAGGTAGTGTTACTATTCTAATCCAAATATGTACTGTGTGAGAAAAATAGTTTGGCTCTGGTTCAACTCATAACAACCAAAATTATTTTCTTTACAGAGGTGGGATGGAGAGTCTAGTAGACCAGGCAATAGCACCATGAAGCATGGTCCATTCAGATGAGATTAGAGCACACATCCAGACCATATAATAGTAGTCATCTTCCAGAACCCCACAGTGCCAGCATGTATTTGTTTGAGACCAACCCTTGTTAAGCAGTCTAACTGGGGGTTGTTGCCATCTATCTAACAATCTGAATAGAGTGACTTGTAAAATACTGTGTATCCATCCATCCATCCATCCACATCCTCTTCTTCCCATTTTTGCACATGGGGTCAGGGTGTCACTTCAACAGTGACAACCTACTGTGTATATTTGTGGAAGAAAAATCATTGGAATTCTTTAGCCCATTGCTGTGAAGTGGGAGAGGGCATGAGAAAAATTTCCTATTGTGCCAATATTCATTCTGAAGAATTAATGTCATCTTCTATGAGTTCATTAAAAAAGTAACATGTTTTGAGTTTATTTTGGAATTAACTAATGAAATCTGGCTTCGATACTAAGTAATTTGTGAAGCCAGTGATTGCCTTAACTAGCAAGGCCTTGAAGCTGTTTGGCATGCTATTTAGATATGCAACATTAAATATTAAGTTTTCAATGATCTTTTGAACTTTTTCAATGTATTTGGATTTCTGGAGATGGGGGACAAGTCACATGATTTATAGAACTATGGGAAGGAAGTACATTTTTATCATTTGGTTTGGAAGGGAAGAAAAGTTTTCTTCCAACAGGTGATTTTGTTTTTGAATGAATGTTAAAGTGATTTACAGTCACTATCTAATATATTCTTAAGGTATATGGCTAGGTTAATGCCTAGGTCATTTACTTCAGTCATGACCTTCCAATGAAGTTTTTTCCCCTGCCAGAGGAGATAAATCTTCCAGGGTCTTTTTGGTGAGAGGAGATACTAATTTCCTGGGCAGGAATGCCCAATCCCATTTGTTGTTCTAGGAAATGGAAGTTTGCAAGGCCTAAATCAATACTGTTTTGCAGTTCAGTTGGCAAGGTTATGCAGTCACCTGCAAAATGGATAGAAATAACTGTGAATCTAGATGGAAGATTTATCCTGCAGTCATTAAGGTGAATTGAGTGGTATCTTATGTACACTTCATTGACCATTCCAGTTAGAAAAGGGGACAAGGGGAAACCTTATTGCAGACCACTTATTAATTGTACTGGGTTTAACAGTATTCCATTGGTAGCATTCTTAGGTGTCTGGCCTGTGTATAGAAGCTTACAGTTCTGTATAAAGAATGGATGTTTGCTCTGAGAGTATTGATGGAGAAGTACAGAGAAGGTGAGTAGGAGTTGCATTGTGTCTTTGTGGACTTAGTGAAAGTATATGACAGGGTGCCTAGAGAGGAGTTGTGGTATTGTATGAGGAAGTGGTGAGTAACAGAGACATATGCAAGAGTGGTACAGGATATGTACAAGGAAGTGTGACAGTGGTGAGATCTGCAGTGGGAGTGACAGATGCATTTAAGGTGGAGGTGGGTTTACATCAAAGATCAGCTCTGAGCCCTTTCTTGTTTGCAGTGGTGATGGACAGGTTGACAGACAAGATCAGACAGGTGCCCCCGTGGACTATGATGTTTGCAGATGACACGGTGATATGTAGTTAGAGTAGGGAACAGGTTGAGGAGACCCTGGAGAGGTGGAGATATGGTCTAGAGAGGAAAGGAATGAAGGTCAGCAGGATTAAGACAGAATATATGTGTGTGAATGAGAGGGAGTCTAGAGGAATGGTGAAGATGCAGGGAGTAGAGTTGGTGAAGGTGAATGAGTTTAAAATACTTGGGATCAACAGTTCAGAGTAATGGCGAGTGTGGAAGAGACGTGAAGAAGAGAGTACAGGCAGGGTGGAGTGGGTAGAGAAGAGTGTCAGGAGGGATTTGTGACAGATGAGTACCAGTAAGAGTGAAAGGGAAGGTCTACAAGAGGGTAGTGAGACCAGCTATGTTATATGGGTTGGCGACAGTGGCAATGACAAAAAGGTAGAAGTCAGAGCTGGATGTGGCAAACTTAAAGATATTAAGATTTGCACTGGGTGTGACGAGGGTGGACAGGATTAGGAATAAGTATATTAGCGGGTCAGCCCAGGTTGGATGGTTTGGAGACAAAGCCAGAGAGGCGAGATTGCATTGGTGTGGACATGTGCTGAGGAGGGATGCTAGGTATATTGGGAAAAGGATGCTAAGGATGAAGCTGCCAGGTAAGAAGAAAAGAGGAAGGCCTAAGATAAGTTTTATGGATGTGGTGCGAGAGGACATGCAGGTGGTTGGTGTGACAAAACAAGATGCAGAGGACAGGAAGAAATGAAAACAGATGATCTAGTGTGGCGACCCCTAATGGGAACAGCCAAAAGAAAAAAAAAATAAAGAATGGAGAGAAATTCATATATGTAAAGATTTCCCATATGGCCTTCCATTCAGTGGAGTCAAAGGTCTTTTTAAAGTCAATTAGGATTGCAGCTCCTTGGTGGCTGTGTGTCTCATACCAACATTGAATTAAACCAGAGCCTAAAAGAATTGGGTTATTATTTCTTTTCTTAAGAAATCCCTTTTGAAAAAAAAAAACAATGCTGAAATTAGGGAGTATGTTCACAAGTCTATTAGCCAGAATCTTCTTCTTCTGGCTTTTCCCAGTTAGGGGTAGCCACAGCGGATTACCTGTCCGCTCATGAGTGGCAGTGGAGTTGTATGGTGTCAAGTTGCCAGCCCGGTGCCCAACCTTCCACAGAAGGCACACACACACTCACACCTAGGGCCAATTTAGAATGTCCAATCCACCTACAGCATGACTTTGGGATGTGGGAGGAAACTAGAACACCTGGAGGAAACCCACATGACCACAGGGAGGACATGCAGACTCCACACAGAAGGCACCCCAGCCAAGGTTTTACATCAGCATGCAATTCTGAACAATAAAAAGTATGAAACTCTAACGAGAAGCATTTTTGACCAATTGTAATCCTCAGTGATTTACCAGAAAAAGGATATTAGCCAGAATATTGGCATAAAATCCTTAATTCTAGTTGTCTTAATGAGATAAGGCAGAAGTTAGAAGGAATTGACTTGCTCTTGTTAGGTTTGGGAAACATTAAGCCTCCTGAAACATTTAGGAAAGTTCACTTTTACTGAAGAGCTTTAGTAATGGCTCCCAGAGTTTATATTTATATTCTCTTAATGGATCTGGTGCGAAGACCATTATGCCAGGGGACTTCACCTGATTTTAAACTACCTATGGCAACCAAAACCTCCTATTTAAATATATCCCTCTCTAACGTTTGATAGTTAGACTAAGAAATGTCCTCTAGTCCTATTTCTATTAGAATTTGCTATAAATTTCTTTGAGCCTTAGATGTAAGTCTAGTCCAGGGTATGGAATATTCAGTGGTAAGGATTCTGCTAATAAGAAGTGTGTTTGAATATCATGCATTGTTTGCATCCATTAATGAAGGCATGGACAAGTCCCTAATTCTATCTTCTGCCAATCTAGCTATAAATTGTTGTGACATGATACCCTTTTTCCAAAGGAAAGCTTTGAATATTCCCATTTCTCCTGGACTATAATATAATTCAGTTGTCCGAGTTTTTATCTTTCTCATAATGACCTTTGCCTGTAAATATTTGTCCATACACCCCCTATTTTTGTATGCTTTCTCATCGCCCTTTAGGATGGCTTCTGCAATGGTAATCTCCTGATTTGTAGTTTTAAGCTTTCTCTTTTCTTAACTGTTTAGAATGTGATCTTAGCTTAACTATGAACATCTCTCACATTATCCTTATCTTTACTAATTCTTCGAAAGAATCTCATCAGTAATTGTCAACCAACCATCATACCTTGTTATTATTTGTAGGATCATTAATCAACAATAGCCCCATCCTCCACTGGGGCTTTTTAAAATTGATGCACCCAAATTTAAAGGACATAGAGTGGTGAGAAAGATGGAAATCCTGGAAAGGACATACCTTTGTTATGCTTATCAAGTATAAAACACCCCATACACCCTAATTACGGTATTGTTGCATTAATGTATGATTAAGGAGAAGGCTAATATTGGAGAGAATAGGATACATAGAAGCACTGCTTAGAAAATATCTTATTACACCAGTAATAGGGAATGCATATTTTATTTTAAAGAATCACATTACTTGTTTATGGCATAGTCTGCATATTCAGAGCACTCTGTGTAGTCTGTCTCATGGTCTGTGTATGTCTGACAGTCCAACCAATTTGTTTGCTGGCTGACAGACTGTACAGAGCTACCCACCAAAGGCAATCCTGCACAGCAGTTCCAGCTGTATGCCAAAAGGAGAATGCACACATGCCAGGAAGCACAGTCATCATGAATGCATTTTCACTGTCCATAACTCTTAACTGTCCTGATTTTGCAGAAATTCCTCAGTTTTGCCTGAGATTTTTACCCTTTCTCTCATAAAATTTTTAATTTTCTGGTAAATCACTGAGGATTACATTTGGTCAAAAATGCCTCTCGTTAGAGTTTCATACTTTTTATTGTTCAGAATTACATGTTGATGTAAAACCCATGTTCAACTAAGATAATTTTTTTGAATTTTAAAAATACAAGTAACATGTTGTAACATAAAATAAATACACATAAATAATTCTATTACACAGAATATAAGAAATTAAATTTTAAATAAAAAAACACAGAGCAACAAACCAAACCAAAACAAAATTATTTACAATGGTGTCTAACCATATGATCAAGTATAATTCTAGAGAGTAGCAGTCTAAATCATAGTGTATCACAATTCATTTTCTACAATATCTCCACCACTTTTAACCAATAGTTGTAGCAAGATGTAATTATTTCAGTTGTCATCTTGACCATATCCATTTCTATTCTCGAAACAATTAATGTCACGATTTTGAATTCCTTGAATGTAGGAGAAGTGTCACTGTTCCAATTCATGGTGATTATCTTATGGGCAATAGCTAATAGAGCCCATAAGAGAGAATATTTTTGTCTAGGAACACATTTTGGTATAGGGGATTTAAACAAGATCAACAACTTTGTCAAATGAAATTTATCATTAAATGCAATCTGTAAAAAAAAGAATTCAGCTTATCCCAAGTTCTGAGCAAATTACATTCATAAAACATATGTTGCCAGTTAGCTTTCAATTTTAACTTAGATCCCCAACTACCATTATTCTGACCATATATTAGTTCTATTTTATGTGGTGGAATGTAGATGCTGTGAATAAATTTCCAAGAAAATAGTTTCCACTGGAGGGAGTAAGAAGATTGTTTTGAAGAGACTAGAATATGTTTTTATCGCTTTCACTGGGAGATTGTTTATTATTTGATTTATAGTTATCCCATATTTTGGAGAGATAGCCTTTTCCTTGTACATCATCTATGATGATTATAAATTCTATTACCTTAGGAACAGTTTGCCTTAATGATGGTGGATTGCATCTAAATGACTTAAAATATAACACCTTAAATATTGTATAGTCAACCACGTCACTCTATATGTTATATTTACTGCAAATTTGATTCATAGTAAGAGGTTTTTCAGAGACTATCATATGATACCTATATATTAAATTATTTTCCATTACTATATTAATTTTTGGGAAAAATCAAATGTAGTGATATTATTCTGCATGCAGACAACAGGATAAAGTAAAAGTGGCCATTAATGTCTGATTTTGTTGTTTAAAAAGTTTATAAAAGTGATTACTGTATTACTTATATATTTAGATAATATAAGTTTATTCTTGTTTCCTAAAATAAATTGTCTTACCAACAAATCAAAATTATTAGGCCGAGATTTTCTTTATTGTAACATTGATGAATGACTTGAGTCTAACCAGATATATTCATGAAATTGCTTCCATCTATCAGTATAAGACGCATTTAGCCATAAAGTTATTGTTTTAATCATACATGATAAAAACATACACTTCAATGCCTGGAAGACTAATTCCACCTGTTCCCAATCATCTAAGGGATGATTTCATGATGTTCTTGGTTTACTAGAGAACCATAACAATTTTAACAATAATTTATTAAATTGATGTGTAATAAAATTAGTGGGGGAAGAGAAAATGCCTGTATAAAATATAGCAATTTTGGAAATATGATTTAATTAAGAAATGTCTGTCTTCCATAGCAAAGAAGAACCTATTCCATTTATGCATAAGTGAATTTATTTTACTTAAAATGTTCTTATAATTGATAATTAAAATTTGATTCAAATCATTTGTTAGTGTTAACCCCTAAATAATTGATTCTATTATCTGATAGCATATATTTTGAAAACCTCTTAGGTATACCTTTATTATTGCAGTATCATACCTCTCAACTGTACAGAATTTTGCAAAATGTCTAGATTTTTGCCTCATATTTTTGGTCCGTTTTTCATAAAATTGTGTTTTTTTTTCTGGCAAATAAGTGACAAACCATTACAGATTGAAGTTAGAAAGTTATGATAGACATTTCAATTTCAGACTTCATACTCTTCAGAAAATTCATGCCAATGTAAAACTTGTTATTCTATCAACTTTCTAAGTTTGTAAGAGCAATATTTACAAAATGTCCCTATTTTTCGGCCTTTATCCCACTTTTACTTATGGCTCTGTCCAGATTTCTTGCTCTAAGATGTATGGTATATAGGCAAGATCTTAGTTTTGTTTTCCTTAAATTAAAGGCCAGCTATAGACTGAAAAAGATCCATAGCATCAAATAGAGCATGTAATGAGTCATTATTATTGTTCAGTGTTAGTAAAATATCATCTTCAAATAGTAGGACCTTTGATAATAAAGAACTACCAAGATGTACTCCTTTTATATGTGCATTCATCCTGATACATTTTGCAAAGTATTCTATGACTAGAGCAAACAATAGTGGAGACAAAGGGTATTCCTGTTTCCCACAGTGATTGTGATAAGACAAGTTGTGCATGATCCAATCTTGATACAAGCTAGAGATTTTTCATACAGCAGTTTAATTAAACATGTGAAATTTCGTGAAAAAACATGTTCTTCTAAAACCAGTAGTAGATAGTCCCAGTTAACTGAATCAAAGGCACTGCTGATATCTCAGCTCACTAAGATCATATTACCTTTTGTGATGTTAACATAATCAATTAAAGTAAGTATTCTTTCTATATTATCATATGCATTTATATCCTTTATAAAACTGGATTGATCTTCATCTATCAGTCAAGGCAAAAACTGTTTGATTCTATTAGCTTGTATTACCATAAACATCTTATAATACACATTTATTAACAATATTTGTCTATTAGAGCACTGCATCTTTCTCTGACATAAGAATTGGAGACATTGATGTATATTTCCAGGAAGGGGGAAATAATTTGTTTTCTTTAACTAGAAAAAGACATTCTTAATAATAGTAATAAAGTTTCATTGAATAGTAATGTATACATTTCAGGAATTATGTTATCAATACCAGGACCTTTACTTAACTTTAATTATTAATGTGTGATGTAAACTCAGTCATTGTCATTGGTTTATCTAATAACATTATTTGATCTTCAAGAAGTTTATTTTTGATGTATTTTCCAAAAAAGGATTTAATTACACTTTGAGATTTTATATCAGAAGGCTGTGAGTTAATTGAATTGAACTGTTTCTTAAATGCTTCTAAGATACCTTCTAAAGCTGACACTTTTTTGTTAGTTCCTGGAATACAAAGTTCTTTTACCTGATTACACTTAATAAATTTCTTGGTTATGTTTGTTATACTTCTCTGATTTTCGGGGTTCATCATATAGGATCTTAATTTAATCTTCTCTAAATTTACCTTAGTTTTATGGTGTACAGTTTCTACATAGATATTGTTCATATCCTCAAGTTCTTTTAGTACCTTAGTATTGCCTTTTTGGGTCTCTAATTTTAATTTGTCAGTTTTTGTTTGCTTTAGTCCATTGTTTTTTTCTTATTAGTAAATCAAGTTAGCACTTTGATATATATATATATATATATATATATATATATATATATATATATATATATATATATCACTTCAGAGAATCTGACACATATAGTTCCAAAACATCATCAGTAAAGTTTATATTTAGGAAAGTATGTATTACTTTAGTATAGAATTTCCAGAAGTCCTTTGAATTAGTTACATGAGATAGCATTCTATTGATAGTTACTGTTTGTTTTGTGTTCATTTCCAAGTCAAAAGTAACATCACTATAGCTAGATAAAGGACATGTAATTACTTTATCTAATTTAGCAACTATATCTCTTGAAATATATACCCTATCTATTCTAGAGTAGGTATTATGTTAATTTGAATTGTGTATGAAAAAAAGTGAATTTGGCCCAGCAAAGTCATTTATATCCCTAATACCAGTTATATCAATGAAGTTATTTAATGCCTTTGAGGTAGCTGGCTTCCTAAGTGAACGTTTTTTTTTTTTTTTTGTTATCTTTGTCATCCAAGATACAATTCAAATTACTTCCAAGTATTAAACTTCTTTTAGAGTACTGAATGATATCCTCAAACTGATGTTTAAGTACTATAACTCCTAACCAGGGTATCCAATAGAGATTAACTAAGGTGTTTTTATATATATATATATATATATATATATATATATATATATATATATATATATATATATATATAAACAACCACAAGGCATTTATAGTTATGTGAAGAATCTCCACGGCAATACACAGATTTGCTCTGAGCTACTACACAATGGTACCTCCTATACAGAGCCAACAGATATTGCCAATATATTGGTCGGCAGATTCAGTGCCAAATTTACCCCTCCCTCCCAAGGGACCAGTCACAATACCAGTAGATTGCCAGGCACCCAGTATTACTGCTGCACAGGTTAAAACAGCACTGTCCAAAGCCAAGAATACAGCTTCTATGGGACCTGACAATATCCCTGGCTGTGTTCTACATGAACTACAGAGTGAACTGGCACCTCACCTGTGTCCCTGTTCAATCACAGCCTCACCTCAGGCTTTGTCCTTACTGAATGATGCACTACTACAGTCATCCCTCTCCAAAAAGGAGGAGTGACTACAGATCCTGGGAACTATCTTCCCATTAGCCTGACAAGTCTGATATGCAAAGCTATGTAACACATCATCATGGACCTAATAAACAAGGATATAGGGAATCTTTGAAATTGGATCCCACACAGTTTGGTTTTGTGAAGGGTAGATCATTCTTGCTCAACTTGGTTGACTTCTTTGAGTCAATCCCCAGAGCTGTGGATGAAGACAAGGTGGTTCATACAGCCTACTTTGATCTGACCAAAGCCTTTGATACCATGCCCCACTCAGGAACCATAGAAAAACTCACTATGCTTGGCATCAACCTCTATATCACTAGGATGGTTGTAAACTGGATCACAGGTAGAACCTGCAGTGTGAAAGTAGCTAACTCCAAGTCAGACTGCTGACCAGTCATGAGTGGAGTCCCACAGGGTTCGGTTCTGGGTCCTCTCCTGTGTGGTATCTACTTCTCTGAAGTCCAGGCCAACACAAAGAGAATCTGGCTGACAAAGTTCACAGACAATTGCAAGTTGGCAACTATTATAAACTCCACAAGTGATGTTGACATCCTACAGAAAGGCCTCACTGAGACTAACTACTGATGTCAGAACCATGGCCTTAAGCTCAATGCCAAAAAATGTGTTGTCATCCCCCTTTGGGAAAAACATGGTTCCCATGAATTACTACATCGATGGTAGTCCATTAAACACAGAAGGCATTATAAAAGATCTGGAAACACAGGTTGACAGCAACCTCTCCTTTGACATTCCACATTGCCACTCTGGACAGAAAGTCCTTCTATGTGGCACATCTCATTACTAATGGTTTTGCATCCAGAAAGAAAGAGGTCATTGTCTGCCTCTACTCTTCCCTCATTAGGCCAATCATTGGGTACAATGCCCCATTTGGCATGTACCTCACTAAACACCTGCAACAACTGGAGGGGCTGCAAAAGTACTTCACAAAAAATCATCCCAGGACTTAAACATTTGTCCTGTATGGACAGACTCAAAAAACTCCAATTATTCTCTGTCTCATATCACCTACTTATAAGCAATCTCTGCTTGACTTACAAAGCCATGTCTTACCCAGCTGTGTTAGAAATGCTTCATCTAAAGAAATCTCAATCCCTCCACACCACATGCTCCAGTGACCTCAACCTCATTACCACAATCAACAGAACATGCTGGAGGGACAGATTCATAACCTATAGACTGCCCATGCTGTGGAATACACTTCCCATACATGTCAAACAGAGCACCTCACTGGCCCTCTTCAAGAGAAATCTTGATGAATGGATGGGAAATAGAAAATTCACCCCAGGGATCACTCCAGTGGCTTTACTCGACAGAGGCACTGGGTACTAAGGTCTGGTGGCATGATGCTAGGGTAATCCTATGGGCTAGGCTTGCAAAGGCTCCAGGGCCATTATCCTAGTACACACCTATGAACCTATAAGGTATAAATGTTTCCATTTATTTTCACAGATACTATACAGAACATTCTAGTAATGTCATAATATGTAGTTATGATTTGGGGTATTAAAACAGTATTCTTCCATAAAATTACTACATCCCTATTTTTTTTTAGTGAGAACTCACCAACATTGAATAATTATTAGAATTCAATCTATTTATGTCATCTTGAAATGAATGCATTTCCTGTAAGAAAACAATCTGAGCATTAAACATTATAAGATATTTGAATAAGCTTCCAATTTTAGTGTTATTGTTTAAACCATTGACATTAATAAAAATACACTTTACGCATGTGCTATTAGATCCATAATTAGCCATGTATACCTTTTACTATAACTGAAAACATAGATATTGTTAAAGAAAATGACTTATCATTTCTTTTTAAAGTGATACAGTAGACACCCAATGATAAATAATTAAAGATGAAATTAAAGAGAATTGAATTAACAAACAAACCAACCAATGAGGTGTACAACCCCACACTTGAATAGCATTACTATCCAAGCATTCTCTCTGAAACTGCCACCCAAAATCATTTCCTATTCTACTTGTCTAAGTACTAACATTGTACAGAAAGTAAGTCATTGAATTAAATTCACTCATAAGTTATGTATAGTAGACAGCAATGTGCATTTATAACTTTATTAACCTTTATTTCTACTGAGTATAAAACACTCAATCCCATGTAAATGTAAATTTGTAAAATCCTGAGAAGTCCACATACTATGATGTCTTAGAAAAATAATAACATATGTAACTATAATTTAACATGGTAGTCTTCTTTTTCTTTTGGGGGTGGACATGGTGGTGCAGCAGTTAGCATTGCTGCCTCACAGCAAGAGGCTCTCCGGTTCGATTCTCGGCTGGGGTGCCTTTTGTGCGGAGTCTGCATGTCCTCCATGTGGTCACGTGGGTTTCCTCCAGTTTTCTGCCACATCCCAAAGACATGCTGTAGTTGGATTGGACACTCTAAATTGGTCCTAGGCGTGAGTGTGTGCATGTGTGTGCCTTGTGTGGAAGGTTGGGTGCCGGGCTGGCAACTCAACACTGTAAAGCTCCACTGCCAATCATAAGCAGACAGATGATCCACTGTGGCGACCACTAACTGGGAAAAGCTGGAAGAAGAAGTCTTTTTTTTCTTCTGGCTGCTCCTATAAGGGGTCACCACAGTGGATCACATATTTCCATTTCTTTCTGTCCTCTACATCTTGGTCTGTCACACCAACCACCTGCATGCCCTCTCTCACCGCATCCATAAACCTTATCTTAGGCCTTCCTCTTTTCCTCTTACATGGCAGCTCCATCCTTAGGATCCTTTTTCCATTATACCCAACAACCCTCCCCAGTGCATGTTCAAACCAATGCAATCTTGCCTCTCTGGTTTTGTCTCCAAACTATCCAACCTGAGCTGAAACTCTAGTATACTCATTTCTAATCATGTCCAGCCTTGTCACACCCAATGGAAATCTTAACATTTTTAACTCTGCCACCTCCAGTTCTAACTCCTGTCTTTTCATCAGTGTCACTGTCTTCAACCCATATAAGACAGCTGGTCTCACTACCATCTTGTAGACCTTCCCTTTCACTCTTACTGGTACCCGTCTGTCACAAATAACTCTTGATACGCTTCTCCACCCACTCCACCCTGCCTGCACTCTCTTTTTCACCTTTCTTCCACATTCATAATTACTCTGAACTGTTGATCCCAAGTATTTAAACTCATCCACCTTCACCAACTCCACCCCCTGCATCCTCACCATTCCTCTGTCTTCCCTTTGATTCACACACATATATTCTGTCTTAGTCCTGCTGACCTTCATTCCTCTGCTCTACAAAGCATATCTCCACTTCTCCATGGTCTCCTCAACCTGTTACCTATTCTCAATACAAATCAAAATGTCATCTGCAGATATCATGGTCCACAGGGACTTGTGTCTGATCACGTCTGTCATTCAGTCCATCACCATTGCAAATAAGAAAGGGCTCAGAGCTGATCCTTGATGTAATCCCATCTCCAGCTTGAATGCATTGATCACTCCTACCGCAGACCTCACCTCTGTCACACTGCCCTTGTATATATCCTGTGCCACTCTTGCATACTTCTCTGCCACTCCTGACTTCCTCATACAATACCACAACTCCTTACTAGACACCCTGTCATATGCTTTCTCCAAGTCCGCAAAGGCACAATACAACTCCTTCTGACCTTCTCTGTACTTCTCCATCAACATCCTCAGAGCAAACTTGCATCTTTAGTGTTCTTTCCTGGCATGAAACCATACTGTTGCTCACTAATAATCACCTCCCTTCTTAACCTAGCCTCCACTTCTCTTTTCTATAATGCTATGATATGGATGACCAGTTTTATCCTTCTGTAGTTACTACAGCTCTGCACATCATCCTTATTTTTAAAAGTCAGTACCAATATACCTCTGCACTCCTCAGGCACCGTCTCACTTAACATGTTAGTAATCATATTAAAGCATATCGGTGCATAGTTGCTTCACTATGTATTAGAAATACATAATGTCAGTATAAGTTGACTACCATATAAAATGACAGCGACTATGTAAATTAAGGTCATTAAACTTCATAAAGAAAAACACATTTACTTAAAAAAAGAATAATATTTTTGCCATCATATCAGCATGTTAGATAAACCATATCTAACTGACATTAACTATAGGATGTATCAGCTCAATAAGCTAAGTAATAATCATTACAAAAGTTCACTGAACCCATAAAATATTCAATCCAGTCAGCTAGAATGTTAATTAACATATGTGCAGGAATTAAAGTATTTGCTTATTTATACTGTCTGTGCTGATTATCAGGTATTCACTAAGAATCTTTTGTTTTTAACAAAAAAAAAATCATGATGTCAGTGTTGTAAATGTTACATTTGTTTAAAAAACGATATCTACAGACCATCAATATTGGTTTGACTTACTTATAACAGAAGTTCATTTTGCCAAAACATGTTAAATTACTTTTGTTACAGTTTCTGTTTTATGCATCATAATATTGTAGTGGAATCATTAGATGTTAAATATTAAGTTATATAAAGTTAGAAATAAGTTTAGATCAATAAGGTATTACTATTCAGTGCTATACTGCATAAATAGCATAACTGTCACTTTGGCAAGCCTCGGAACCAAAATGGCTAACTTGCGACCTTTGCTCTTGCTGATTACATCACTTCTAGGCTGTCCTCCTTGATATGAAGCATATCACAGCTTCACAATGGATTTACATTAAAAAACAAATTTAAACCATAGGATTCAGCTTGCGACCTCGGCAGAAAGCTGAGAAACAAGTAAGTAATCAAGGTGAAGGTTTTACAGCTTAGCTCAAGCTTGAGCAGTGTTAAATAATAATCCAAAATAACTCCAAACTAGTCATATCACACTGGAATGAAAATGAAACCCAAAAGAAACTCAAAATACACTAATGCAAGATCCCAGCTACAACTTTCACTTCACTCTTTCACAACACCTCACAATCAATTATCAACAGCAAAACAAAGCAAAAAAAAAAAAGAAAAAAAGAAAGAAAATAAGAAGTAAAAGCAGAAGGGAAATACATATCATTTAAATGAAAGGAACTGCTTTATAAAGCTTTATAAGAAACAGATATACACACACGTTGTTCCTCAAGTAATTACTAAAAAAAATCTAAATATTCAAAGTAGTACAAGAATTTAATTAAAAGTTTATAAGGGAAAGGATTTAGAATTATTAATTCCCAAGCAAGTTATGTGTGTGAGAGACTGAAAATTTGAATATATTAAAATATAGCCTGTCACGTAACCTTGCAGAGAAATAGGCAATCTTTGTTATTATTTGTTATGTGCATATTACCAATATTTAACTAATAATGGGAAGTTTTTACTGCATATGAAAGAATTATATACTGAAACAAATAATGATAATAATAAGTGTAAAGAAAAAAAGATGTAAAACATTTACTTTTGTTATGTCTTTATGCTCATGTTATTTTCTGTTAAGAAGCATCATCATCAACATTGCAGTTTAATGTTATGCACTGTTAGTCAGGTAGAAAAAGTATTATTACATTACCATGAAAGTCCTATAAAAAGAAATGTTATAAAATCATTTGTCTTTTAGTTTCTTCTTCTTTTGATCCATAATTTTCCATTCATTCTTCCCTGCTTGCCTCTTTAAATGGGTACTGGTCCAATCCATTCCTTCTACCTGGTCTAAAATGCTATTAGATATTAAAAAGGAAACAGCATTGCCTAAAAAGTCAAAGGTTTTGATACCATCAGACAAAGAAAAAAAACATCAGTCTAGCTGGAAAGAGTAAATGTATCTTATTTTTTTCATCAGTTATTTTATTAAAGGAAAAAAAACTTTTCTTTTTGTAACAACTGTAGATGAATAGTCATTGTCAAATCTTATTAAGGAATCTTTGTATTTAATTGATGAATTTGTCCAAGCAGTTTTCAATACCAGTTGTTTTCTTGACTGGGAAAAAATCTAATGATTTTGGACCTCAGATTAATATTCGGTTTATTAGAAGATGAAGGGACCACCAATGACATGTGTGCTGCTCAATTCCATATGAGAGAGATTCTGGTAGATTCAAAACATTAGGGAGACATTATGTTAAGAAAATAACCATATTGTCACCTTCATTCTTCTTGGGTAGTGAAGATTATTCCTTCTGGACCTATTTTCAAGGTCTTCTAGTTTGTTAGTAGAGAAGTATTTTGTTTTAATAAATACTCAGTTTTATGTTTTGCTTTGGTGACACTGCCCTCTAAGTCATTAAGTGTCTCCTTCATGCTGGATATTTGAATTTTATGCTGCATAAATCTTTTTTTGTAGCTGTTCCATCTGTTTTGATTTTTTTTTCTTTGAAAAAATACAGTTTGTTGTCTATTTATCTAGTTTAAAAATGTAAAATAAGCCAGCTGGTCCAACACGGCAGTGTAAAGGATTTTATTAAAATATTAAAAGGATGAGCACTTTTGAGTAAAAACACTTTTTCAAATCCATCAAAACAGTACTTCCACATTCAATATAAAGATTAAAACAACCAATAATATTAATTCAAATGACAACACCAACTAAACACATCTCTTCATTCATTCATTTAAGCCAACTAACCAATTAAAAACCATTTCCTGGGTCTATGCCCCCAACACTGGTTTTAGTGGTAACACAGTGTTCAAACCAGGCACCCAATTTGCCTGTAAGTCAGCTATCCAATTAACCTCAATCTGCTCAGTCAAAAAAGAAATATCCCCACCCTTTTAGTTAAATATCACACTTGAAGTAGCTTCAACATAAATTGATGGTTGGGAAAAATAATAGTATGTTGTGCCAAAGCATTATGCTGAGCTCCCACTTTGATGTCTCTTATATGCTGGAAAACCCACTCCTTCAGCATACAAGTAGTTTTTCCCTCATAGAAGGCTGTGCAGCTCTGACACTTGGCTAAATACACTAAATTCTTCATTCTACAGTCAGCATAGCCATTCAAACAATATATCCTTCCAGTAATCAGATGCTTAAAGGAATTTGATTTGTCAATAAATACACATCCTTTACAGCGTCCACATGGATATGCTCCAGTTCTATATGTATGAAAGTCAGTCTGTAATGAAATAGATACAACCAAATCTTTACAAAGTAATCTTTTTAGATTTGGGGCATTCTTATAGCTGAAAGAGGGTGCAGGACCAACAATCATATTAATTTTGTAATCTGAATGCAATATTTTCCAATTATCCACAATCACCCTTCTAATCTTGTCCATGCTGCTATTGTATTTCATAATTAACCTCAGATGATCTACCAAGTCAGGTCTCTGTATATCAAGTTGTATCACTACATCTTGCGCAGGGAGTACTCCATCATTTCCCTTATACCTATACCATGGCTTAGCTCTATGGGATCCCCATGAAAAGTGACTTACATTAACATTACATATAACTTTAGCTTGATAGCCTCATTTGTTGAAACATGACAGCAAGAGATTTGTCTCCTGCAGATAAACATCATCTGTACATAATCTCAAAGTATGCATAATCTGCCCCTTCACCACATTTCGAAAGATGTGTTGGGGGTGCATGCTGTCCCGTTTCTTCCAGCAGGTATTTTTTATATGCTCTAGTCTGTCCTTCTCCAGCTTTAGATATCTTGACATCAGAAGGCTATCTTATCAACGGAATGATGAACAGAAAAAGATAAGTAACTAGTGCTGGCCTGTAAATAGGCAGCAAAGTCATGCAATTGACCCTCCATACCTGTCCATAAAATAAAAAGGTCATCTACAAACCTTTTGTAAAAACTGACATGGCACTTCCATGCATTGCTGTTGTCGAACACATACTGCTCTTCCCATTGCACTAACACTAAATTGGTGTAAGTGTTAGTGCATGCTGTCCCCATAGCAACACCCCATTTCTGTAAAAAGTATTGATGACCAAATATAAAAATATTGTTTTCCAGAACTAATTCAAGAAAGACACATATCTGGGCAACTGCATCTAATTGAAGTGCTTAATTCTTTATCAAAATGTCCCTTATGGCCTTAGTCTCAACATCACTAGGTATAACTGTGAACAAACTGTTGACATGTAAAGTCATAAGGATCGGAGGCCTCATAATGGGTATTGTCTCCATATGGTCAGAGAGTGAAGTCAGAAAATTAGGGGTGTCCTTCAGGACAGCAGGTGCTAAAGATAATACTGATTTCAGCTATTTCTCAATCCAAATGGGCATACATTCAGTGACCCAACCCCTCCCTGAAACAATGAGTCTTAAGGGTGGGTGGCCGCAATCTTTATGCACCTTGGGCAGCTTTTTGTAGCAGGAATAACAGTTCATCAAACTTCACAAAGTGATAAGTCTGTTCTGAAATTCTCCATGCCTTGAACAGTTCTTCTATCCTGTTACTCACATTGATTATTATTGTTCTTATCTGGTCAAAAGTAATGTCTTTATAGGTATTGACATTCTGCAACTTCTGCCTCATCTTTTCTTATAGCCCAGCACTAGTTACTTATCTTTTTCTGTTTATCATTCCTTTCATGTGATAGCCTTCCCTGATGTCAGGATATCTAAAGATGGAGAAAGATATCTACAGATTAGGGCATATAAAAAAAACCCTGCTGGAAGAATACTTTATTGAAACGGGACAGCATGCACCCCAACACATCTTTAGAAATGTGGTGAAGGGGCAGATTATGTGTACTTCGAGATTATGTACAGATGATGATGTTTATCTACAGGAGGTGAATCTCTTGCTGTCATGTTTCAAAGAATGAGGTTATCAAGCTAAGGATATATGGAATGTTAATAAAAGTCACTTTTCATGGAGATCCCATAGAGCTAAACCATGGTATATGTGTAAGGGAAATAATGGAGTACTCCCCATGCAAGATGTAGTGATACAACTTGATATCTGGACAGCTGGCTTTATAGATTATCCGAGGTCAATTATGAAATACAACAGTGACGTGGACAAGATTAGAAAGGTGATTGTGGATAATTGGAAAATATTGCATTCGATGACAAGATTAAGATGATTGTTGGTCCTGCTTCCTCTTTCAGCTATAACAATGCCCTGAATCTAAAAAGATTACTTTGTAAAGATTTGGTTGGATCTATTCCATGACAGACTGACTTTCATACATGTAGAATTGAGACATATCCATGCCGACTCTGTAAAGGATGTGTATTTATTGACAAATCAAATTCATTTAAGCAGCCGATTACTGGAAGGATATATCCTTTGAATGGCTATGCTGACTGTAGTATGAAGAATTTAGTGTATTTAGCTAAGTGTCAGAGCTGCACATCCTTCTATGTGGGAAAAACTAATTGTATGCTGAAGGAGCAGGTTTTACAGCATATAAGAGACATCAAAGCGGGAGCTCAACATAGTGCCTTGGGACAACATGCTATTATTTTTCCCAACCATCAGTTTATGTTCATGGTACTTCAGGTGCGATATTTATCTAAAAGATGTGGGTATATTTCTTGGTTGACTGAGCAGATTGAAGTTAATTGGATAGCTGACTTGCAGGCAGATTGGGCACCTGGTTTGAACACTGTGTTACTGCTAAAAACTGGTGTTGATGAGGCCTAGACCCAGGAAATGATTTTAATTAGCTAATTGGCTTAAATGAATGAAGAGGTGTGTTTAGTGGGTGTTTTCATTTGAGTCAATCTTATTGGTTGTTTTAATCTTTATATTGAATGTAGAAGTACTGTTTTGAAGAATTTGAAAAAGAATTTTTACTCAAAAGCGCTCATCCTTTTACTGTTTTAATAAAATCCTTTACTCTGCCGTGGTGGACCGTCTGGGTTTTTTTACGTTTGGAATATTTGTTGTGTACTGTCTCAGTCCTTTGGTTCTACTTCTCTTGGCTTTATTCATTTCATTTATCTAGTTTAACTGAAAGATCTTGAATACTGGAGAGTAAAGATTGTAATTTATTTTTTACTGAAGAATCCTGCACATTATTCTTAGAGTAACTCATTCTGAAGAGATGTAGTGAGAGTGTCCTTTCAGCTTAGAATTTGGCAGGAATTTTCAGGTGATATGGGAATAAAAACTCAATGTAGTCCTCCAAATCTTTCAATAACAGGTAAGCTTTAAAAATAATCTGCCAACTACAGCAAGTAACTAATATTTTCTGTCAGACATTTAAACAAGATAGTAGAGCTAGGAAAAAGTGATGTTAGCCTGTCACCATCTTTTCCATGCTCCTTTGTAAAACCCATTTTCAGTAAACTTTTGAAATTAATTAGAGTAATATTTAAATTTAAAAACTGTCTCTGATTCTGGGGCTTTGTCCATCTATTACTTTGCTTTAGCCAGAATTCTTGGACAAAGAATTTGGATTGTATGCTGTCTACAAATGGAGACAGGCATGAGGGGACACTAGGTCACTAGGCAAGAATATCTGTTTCTAACTGTTTTACTTATGTGAGCCTTACGCAATGAAAATCTGTGACAAATCATATGCAATCTTACCATGCAAGCCTGAAGTCCCACCCCACCCCCACACACACACACTCTTCCCCCACAGTGGCAGAACAGCTTCCATGTTTATGTGGCTAACTTCCTACAATGTACTCAGAACCACACCTATCTTATCTAGCACTTTGTGCATTTTCCCAAACCAGTGTTCTCTTCAACTCAAAGTCATGATATCACAGAGTTTTATAAATCAATACCAGTACTGCATTACTATACTACCAGCCTCTGCCAATCACACTTCCTAACAGCTTCTGCCCAGGACAGCTACTTCTTCTGCCCCATTCTGGCTATACCTCAACATGCACTGCATGCAATGCAGAACCAAGTACCCCTTATAACTGGAGCATTTGTTTCACTGAACCATTCCAGATACTTTTATGGGGTGCTCTGTAGCATTGGGATTTTAAAAGGTGTGCTTCAATTAAATAAAATTTAGATGACTTTTAGTATTACGAGCCTGATGTAATCAGACAAAGAATTGTACCAGTTCTCATTAAAAATCAAAGAATGAGGATTGTCAGTTCTCTTGATTTTAGAATATGGTGTAGTCTAACTACTTACTGCATGGTAATAAAATGTTTTGGAATACCACCTCTTGAATCACAGCTGCATTTATGGAAATATATGTACTGCAGCACTTTCCCACCAGCTTATATTGTTTAGAGATGTTGGTTAGAACATTAAACACAAAACAAGCAAACATCACAGTCAAGTCAAGGACCTACCCTGTCATCTTAGTCAGTGTCTTTCTTAAATACTTAGGCTAGTATTGCAATAGACAATAGCTTAAGTACATTCACTTTTAGAAAGCAGAAAACATACTCAGCATGGGTGGCCACTATCCTTATTTCATTATTAAATATAATCCATGTTTTTAATTTATACAACTAAAATAATCTGCAAAATAAAACAGACTCAGGATGATTATTTATTAGAAATGAAGAACCAGATTCACAATTCATTCTTGAGTCAAGAAGCAACCCCATGTAAATTTTGTCAAGTAATTTGGACACTTTATCCATCCCCTAAGAGCCTTTTTTAGGCAATATCTAAATGTGAAAACTACCAACACAGCAAAATAATAATAATAATTATAATAATAAAATGCAATCAAATAAATAAAAAAGCAACCTTAAGATATTACTGCTCAATCTTAGGAACCAAAGCAAAAAAGTGTACTCCCTATAAGTTTTCCCCACTCTGGATATTGTGGACATATGTGCTGTTACTAAGATTTGTTAAGTAGCCTTAACAATATCTCCATTTGTCTTCTAAACAGCCAAAAGCATGACCTAGCATGACCAGTTGAGGTACTTTTCAACAACAGCCGCAAAACAGGTCACATGCCAGGTGAATGGAGGGCTGCAACAGTCATCCCTTTTCATAAGGGTGGACCATCGACTGACCCTGAGAACTACAGAATCATTAGTCTGACAAGTCTAGTATTCAAAGCCATGAAATGAGTTACCATGGAAATGACCAGCAAGGACATGGGCAACTTCCATTCACTAGAATTTTCCCGCTTTGGCCTTGTTAAGGGAATGTCTTGCCTACTTAACATGGTACACATCTTTGAGTGGGCCACAATGGTTATGGATGAGGGGAAAATGTTGCATACCACCTACCTTGACCTGACCAAGGCATTTTATACAATACTTCATTCAGTTATTGTTGACAAACTCTCAAAACTAGGCATAATTCCCTATATAAGTCACTAGATTGTCAGCTAGATCACAGATATGACTCACGTAGTCCAGAGAAGTGAAATCACCTCCACCAAGAGACCATTCACCAATGGAGTATCCAGAGCTCTGTGTTGGACCTGCTCCTGTTTGGCATCTACTTCTGAGAAGTCAAAGCTAATGGCAAAGCCCTCTGACTCAACATGTTCATAGATGACTGTAAATTGGGAACTATCATAGACTTCTCCCCAACACCAACATCCTATAAGAGGATCTAACACAAACAAATGACTGGTGTGAAAGTCAAGGATTAAATCTCAATGCAATGAAATGCGCAATAGAAATTGTTAACCCAAGCCAATTACTTCATCAATATAACACCTTAAGATCTGACCCGGTAGTTATAGTTCTGGGAACATAGGTCAACAGTAATCTGGCATTTGACCAACACATAGCTAAGATAGTAAAAAAATCATTCTCTGTTGCTCAACTCCTAAGCAAGGGTATGGCATCCAAGTCCAAAGAAATAAGAATACCATTCTGCTCTTTCATTATCAGACTCTTCATTGAATACAATGCTTCCTTTGGCATGTACCTAACTGGGCACTGGCATCAGTTGGAATGCCATCAAAGTTTCCTCACAAGGAATCCATAGTATGAATACCTTGTCCTACAGTGATCGCCTTAAGGTCTTATCTCCATAGCCAGTCTCCTACAAGTTACTGAGAGGCAATCTATGCCTAACAAATAAGGCATCCTCAGACCCAGCTCTGATGAATCTCTTGCACATCCACAGGACATCACGAGAAACACTAGAAACAAGCACCTGAACTTTACCTGTGACATAAATAGAACCTGCTAAGGGACCAATATGTGTCTCAAAGGATACCCGTGCAGTGGAATAAGCTTCCCATCTATGTGAAGTAGAGTTTATCCCTGACTGTATTCAAAAGAAACCTTGATCATTGGGTGGGAAATCTCATATTCATCCCTGGCCTGGACCCCATGTCTCTGATGGACAGAGATCAACAGTAAGTAAATTAATCCCCAACTAACATACCCCCCCCCCCCAACATAACCCTTAGCTATCTCATGACTAATTTGCACACCATATAGGCATCAAAGGAATTCTGGAACAAAACTGGGTTGGGTTGCACAACTAGGCTTGTAAAGACCCTGGTGGTCATTAGACCTGTAGAAACCTATGAACCTATGAACAATTCAACGAGGAAGCTTGAATTATTTCTCTGAAGAAAAGACCCATGTGTTTCTTCACTAATCTTCATGGGTTGTCCAAACCAGTTATATCTGATTTCATAAAAAAGCACAAAGTCACTGACATAATATATATAAAGCAATTACAAAATGGTGGAACAAGTCATGTATAATATGGCATGCTCCAACTGAAATAGTCTTTGCACTTAAAATGTTTAAGAAGGTGCAATGGTAAGAGAAGTTAGATGTTCAATACACACATAGAAGACATAACCATACAGTGTAGTCTTGCTTGCAAATACCACTGTCTGAAAGAACCTTTATCTATCTCTGTCTGTCTATTTATCTATTTATTTATTTTGTAAATCTTAAGATGCATATCTACTTATCTGTTTTTGTTTACTAATGCCCATGTTTTTAAAATCATCCTTTTTATCCTGCATGAGGTACTACATATACACCTTCATTTCTAATCTATGGAATGTCTTCTCTTTATTTTGTACGCCATTTCCAGTACTGTCTACAACCAAAACTGACTTCTTTTGACTCTACCAGCCTTTTTTCCTTTCCTTTCCTGCTATGTTTTAAAAACCATGTCAGGGGTTAGGTAGTATCTCATTTTTGTAGCATGAACCTATTCTGTTTGACAGCTTTTTCCCATGCAATGCACCACTTGGGAAAATTCATCTTATGTAGACAATGAATAATTTGCTGTTCATGTCTTCAGTGCGGCTGAACCATTGCTTGTGGTCAATTATTAAATTATTAAAGCCACCATGTGATTCATATTCATTTACAAAGAAAATATCGGAATCTCTTTATCATTTTTTTTTTTTGCGGTGTGTGTGTCTGTTTCTTTTTTGTGTTGTGTGAATCTGCTGGGGCAATGATTGTGGATTGGGTTTGCTCTTTGGCTCTTTGCTGTTATGTTACTGTTCCTATCTCAGTCCATAATGTTTCTTCACAGTAATAAGGGCAGGAATATGTTCTGGCATTCTTTGCAATGCTGCCCTAATTATTTTGGAATCTAATATATATGTTTGCAGAGGGCATTTAAAAGATGTCTTACAGGCATTTGTATTATATATACCAGATGGAAAGAGAACATCTTTTAGTAAAACAGATGGCAGAGATAAAAGTAATGATGGCCTAGTCTGATTAATTGCTGAACATCATCATGAAGTAGATATTATTCAGGATGCTGTACAGAAACATTGGCATATTTTAAAGCTTGTTGTGTTTGAAAGATCTGTTTACTGAAACAACATTATTTTCTAATAGAAATGCAACATCTATAAGAAATAGATTTATTAAACATCCATTCATCCAACTACAAACCCATTTTCCCTTTTTTCACATGGGATTGGGGTGTCAATTCAACAGTGACAATCAACTACAGCTCATGTTTGCACTTGGCTAGTCCTGCTGTGGTTGTTCTTCCACACCACACTCATACACACACACACGCACACACACACACACATGCGCACACGCACACACACACACACACACACACACACACGCACACACACACGTCTTTGACATGTGGGAAGAAACTGGAGCACACAGAGAAGACTCATGTGAGCACAGTGAGTACATGCAAACCCCACACAGATGGCACCCCAGTAGAGAATCAAACTGGAGAACCTCTTGCTGTGAGGCCAAAACACTAACTGCTGTGCCACACATCATTAGCATGTTATCTTGTATAAGCAGTAACAAAACTCTGAGATTCTTTGAGCTGTACAGTGCAAATTTCCAAAACAACTGTTACGCATGCCATGCTGAAAGTCTTGGAAATTTTGCAATTTAACTGAACACTAGTGTAAACTTTCAAAGTAACAGCATTGCCTATTCAAGTGAATTGGTGTTTGTGGCATAGATAGTACTTAAGTTGTATGTCCACAGTGGTATTTCAGGTAATACATAAATGAAAGTCCATATACCTGCAACACCAGTGCCAACATACAAGTGGAGCTGTTTTGTAATGGGTAAAGTATCAGTTCAGCCTAGGAAAAGACCATTTGCATGCACTGTAGTTTTTTTTTTCTTGATGAGTCAAACCCTTTGTACTTTATACAAAGCCTCATAGTGCATTTTTCAGAAACCTTGAACTCTGTTATTGATACACAGGCTTTTTTTAAAAATACATTAAATATTCTGTTGTTGTAGTCTTACTAAAACAGGTTTAATACTTACAGTATTGTTATGACCAGGTTCAAACTCTGCACATAACCTAATAATCCATTTATACGCTTTATTTTCAAGAAAATTGTTTAAATTACCCCCCCCCCCCGGTTCCTTTCACTACTATGTCTATTACCCTAAACTTAAAACAATAGTCCTCACCCTTGTTCATGATATGTCTATTTAGACCATTCTTGTCATTTCTCCTTCTTATATCCAACTTATGCTCAATAATTTGCTCCCTCAGCCTTCTGGTGGTTTTCCCCACATAAAATAAAAAACATTTTACACAAGTTGTGAGGTACACCACATAGCTGGTATTACAACTGGCTGTGAGGGGGTACATGCTCTGATCCCCACTGTAGTGCGCTCTCCACTCAGAATGCCGAATTCATATGAGCGAATGCACACTGGCATTTGCTCATTTGTGCGTTCGGCAATTCATAGTTGTTATTCCAAACTTTTGCAAATGCCTTTCACACATCTAACCATTGCAGATGTGCACTTCAACCTTGTAAAGGTAAACTGGATAGAGGAATGGTGAGGATGCAGGGAGCAGAATTGGTGAAGGTGGATGAATTTAAATACTTGGGATCAACAGTTCAGAGTAATGGTGAATGTGGAAGAGAGGTGAAGAAGAGAATACAGGCATGGTGGGGTGGGTTGAGATGAGTGTCAGGAGTGATTTGTGACAGACGGGTACCAGTAAGAGTGAAAGGGAAGGCCTACAACAGGGCAGTGAGATGTTATATGGGTTGGAGGTGGTAGCATTAACAAAAAGTCAGGAGTTAGAGCTGGAGGTGGCAGAGTTAAAGATGTTAAGATTTGCATTGGGTGTAACGAGGATGGAGAGGATTAGGAATCAGTATATTAGAGGGTCAGCTCAGATTGGGCAGTTTGTTGACAAAGCCAAATAGGAAAGATTGCATTGGTTAAGACATGTGCTTAGGAGGCATGCAGGATATATTGGGAAAAGGATGCTAAGGATGGAGCTGCCAGGTAAGAGGAAAAGAGGAAGGCCTAAGATAAGGTTTATAGATGTGGTGAGAGAGGATATGCAGGTAGTTGGTGTGACAGAGCAAGATGCAGAGGACAGGAAGAAATGGTGATCTGCTGTGACAACCCCTATGGGAACAGACAAAACAAGAAGTTTAGTCTGTCTTTCAAGAGCTTCAGGCATTAATGAAACAAAGTAGATCACACAACTACAATTTCAGGAATGATGTGGAATACAATGTGAATGATGTTGTCAGTGTGAATGAGTTAACTTAATATGTTTCTGAATCTGATTACTTATTTTGGTATAGAATGTAACCAGCATATTATTGCCCTTCATTTAGCATCAGGAGTTGTTAGGTGTATTCTGCCCCCCCCCCCAAGATGTTGGATAGCTGGATGAGTGTAAGACAGTAATGATATCATACATTAGGTGTATGATAAACTACAATACAGTTTGCATGAAAAACTTCAGTAGTTAGATTCCAAACTGAAGAAAATAATTATGATAGGCCATTTTTTTTCAATGAGAGACAACAGATATATTTTGACCATCAGAAGAAGAGCTCAAGTTCCGAACAAGTGACTGCATATTTTAATCCTGACAGTGATACAATTCTAGACGAAAATGAATAGAATTAAATGGAGTTCTGAGTCAGAAAGTAAATGACTGATAGCTTATACCAGAACTCCTACAGAAGATGATAAGAGATATTTTATTTATTTATTTATTTATTTTACATATGCTGACCAAGTTAGTCCGACTAAGCCTAGTGGCTCATTTTCAGTGGAGACCCGGGGAGAAAAGCTCCATGTTAAGATACATTTAATTACATAGTAGTATAAAATTTTGGATACAAAGTCAGGTAGCAGTTCACAATTAACATACAATATGAGTTTAGCTTTACAAAGGTTGTAATAATGAGGTTATGCAAAGGATATAGCATTAATTGAGTGAGAGATATACATAAATAGTTCTATAGCATTTCACACCAAATTTGTAAAACATTATGCCTATTAAGGTTTAAAAGTGTGAGTGAGTAATCGGGAGAGGGTAACAAAGGGGTGAGTAATAGGTGGTAGAAAAGCTAACAAATAGATTGTAGGTAGAGGAGAGAGGGAGGAAGCAAAAATTATGCAAAAAAGGGAAGGGAAGGGGGTACGATGGTAAACAGGAAAAGAGTAAAGGTGGGATGAGGGGAGGTGAAAGGAATCCTAGGTGCAGGGGAAGGTAGCTTAGGGAGGATGAGTGCAGTGGCAAGACCAGATTGTTTCCAGATATTCTCTAGAGGCTGTTTGGAATTGGTATGGATGTTTTAGGGATCTAATTTCTAAGGGAAGTTTGTTCCAAGATAGGGCATAATTATAACTGTACAAGGTACAACCAGTTTTGGTCTTAGGTTTAGATATTTGTAGCAGATCTTGGTCAGAGCTACGTAGAGGTCTGGTGGGGCAATATTTAGAGATAATAGGAGTTAGGCTAGGACAGAAAGAGTTCTGTTAAAGGATAGAGTGGACAATCTTTAGTTAAGGTAGGAGGAGCTGGGTAGGAGGAGCTGGTGGGGTAATTCCAGCCAGTCTAATTGTTTAAGGGAAAGACAGTGATGAGACTGGTATGGATGGTTAGCTGCAAATCTAGCCACTTTATTGTAGGTAGATTCAAGTTTGATTAAGAGGGTGGAGTTTAGATTGGTAAAGATGTGACAGCTATACAATAGAGTAGGTAGGAGGTAGGCATGTGAGAGAGTTATTTTTGCATTTGCAGTTAAATATTTTTTATTGTGATAAAAAAGTCCTAGTTTTTGATGTGTCTTTTTATACAATTAGATACATTCAAGTCAAACTTAAGTTGTTCATCGATTGTGACACCTAGCAGTTTTGTACTTGGTTCTACAGTGATGATTGTGTTATTCTGGAGAGTATTTTAAAAGTAGATTTGAGATTAGTGAGGTTTTTGGTGAGAAAGAATAATAGCTTAGTTTTCTTGGGGTTGAGGATTAGTTTATTGTCACGGAGCAAGGACTCGATGGAAGAAAAGGATTTTTGGGTAAGAGCGTAGAGATCAGGGGGAGTGTCAGCGATGGTGATGACTGTAGAGTCATCAGCATATTGAATAAGGGATGACTGTGGACAGGAGGTATAGAACAGATTAGTGAATATATTAAAGAGTAGTGGGCTGAGGATAGATCCTTAGGGGACTCCCATCATTACTGGGGGGAGGGGATAGGGCAGAGAGCCATTTGACAGATTGCTGGCAGTCAGAGAGGTAGCTGGAAAACCAGGAAATCCTAGAAGATGAGAAATTAAGGTTAGATAGTTTGGGTAAAAAAAGAGGGTGGTAGACTGTGTCAAAGGCCTTGGAGAGGTCCAGGAATAAGCAGGAGACAAGTTTGTTGTTATCTTGGACAAGGGATATGGTGTTAATAAAATATATTAGTGCAGTTGAGATACTGTGTTTGGGGTGAAAGTCATGCTGAGTGGGGGTCAGTAGGTTTTCCTGAAGTAAGTATTGCATAATTTGTTTATGGATACATTTTTCCAAAATTTTTGAGAGAGGGGACAGGATTTCAATAGGCCTGAAATTAGTAATGTTTATGAATAAGCAGGGTGTAAAATTATTTCCATAGCGAGGAGACATAAGATTCAGAGATGGAGCAATTGATTAAGATGGATATAGAAAGAGCTAGTGGTTCATCAGAAATCTGTAGGAAATAAGAAGGTAGATTATCTACAGAAGGAGACCATGGTTTAAGTTTAGAGAGAAGAGATTTTATATAGTTTGTAGTTACTGTTGTGAGGGTGAGATAGAAAGGTTAGGTGAAGAAGTTGAATTTAAGAGGTTGTTTGCATCATTAGTAGGGGGGTATGAGTCAAACATCTTTGTTATAGAGTCGATAAAGTGGGAGTTGAAAGTGCATGCAGTTTCTTCTGGAGTATTGTCCGGACAGGGATTTAGAGGGGAAGGGTTACTGTGGTGCAAAATGTGGTTGATAGAGTTCCAGAAGTTTTGGGGGTCAGACATTTGGGTACAATAGGGGTTGGTGTAAAAGTTCTTTTTGTCTTTAAGTATATGATTTCTGATCAGGTTTCTGAGTTCTTTATACTGTTGTAAATGAATACAGATCTTGTTTTTTATCCATAATTTCCACATTCTGTCTCTGTTTTTCATAAGAGTACAGATGGGAGAAGTTAGCCAGGGAGAATTATTAGATTTTATTCTGATTGTGTGGAGAGGAGCAAGAGAATTTAGGGTGTTTAGAAAGGTTGAGTTGAAAGACTGGACAGCTTCATCAAGGGGCAGGGTGGTTAGACTTGACCAGTTAACCCTACAGAATTTGTCTTTGAAGGTCTCTGGGCAGAAGCTGTAAATTCCTTGGGAGGTTATGTGCTTGTGGGGCCTGGTGAAATGAGGGGTATGTCTGATGACTCTAATGGGGGAGTGATCGCTGAGGGCATTGGGTAGGGTCTCAGGAAGTGGTATTTTAGGGAGTGAGAGACTAAGATCCGATATAGGAGAGAGATAGGGAGTTGGGATTTATTAGTATCTGTAGTAGTAGAGATTAGTTGCTCAAAGCCATGCAAGTTGATGAAGAAGGTTGAGGTGGGTACTTGAAGAGAGAGCCAATCGATATTTACATCCCCAAGGAAAATAGTTTCATTATGGATAGTCTGAGAGAGGTGGGAGAGAATGTTTTCCAAGATGGTAATGTTGTTTCCTGGGGGAATATAAATGGCTACAACAGTAATAGTGGTATAGTTGTTCAGTTTAAAGTTGACCAGTAGGAGTTCAGCAGGTGAGAAGGAGGGAGTGGGTTTACCTGGGTTTATTGGAGTGGAATGATTAGAGCAGACAATGGCCACTTCACTACCCTTTTTCTTTTGCCTGTCAAGCCTAAGGATATTATAACTGGGAAGGAGGTTATCTTCATCCTGGTTGTGTGGTTTCAACCATGTTTCTGTTAGGGTGATTATGTCAGGAGTGTAATTTGCCATCCAGGCATGGAATTCACTGACTTTGTTAATTATGCTTCTAAGATTCAGAGAGTAGAGGGGATATCTGTTATTTTTTTTAAAAGAGGAGTTGTTTGAAGGGTTTGTGGGTTGAATAATTGAGACTGGGGTTTTTGTGCCAGGACCAGGATTAGGATGTTTCTCACCTGATAGAAGTAGGTGTTTATGGAGGGGGAACTGTTTGATGAGGATGTGCTTAAACATTTCATTTAGGGTGGTAGAATGGAAGGGAGGTAGGTTGATTTTTGGAAGTGGAGTATTAAAGGGAAAGACGGATGAGCATATGGGGAAATGTAGTAGGGCTTTATTTTAGTGTTAGCTGGGTGGAAATATGGTGGGGTTAGATGAGAATGATAGGAAGTGAGAGTGTAGAGAAGAACTAAGAGCGGAGGTAAGAGAAAGATTTGCAGTTTGAAAGGCATGAAGGGAGGTGAAACTGAAGGAATGAGAGAAGGTGGAGGATAAGGTAGATGGGGGGAGTAAAAGTGAAGACTGAGGAGAAATGGATTATGGGTATAGATAAAAAGAGTATAGGTGTAATGAAGATGAAGAACTAGAGTTAGATTGTTTAGGAAGGAAGTGTCTACTGGAAAGGAGGAGGAGAGGGATAAGGGAGGTGGGGTTTGCTAGTAGTTAACTATAAAGGAAATGAGCAAATGAAGCGGGGATACACCCAGGTCACAGATACAACGGTTGTATTTGAGCAAAAGAACAATCAGTCAGTTGCCATTTTATTTGCACGTTATGGCAAAGCAACTGATAAGTATAAATGCTTACAAATTGTGGTTGTAAAAACAGTTTAAATTGTGAGAAAAAGCTCTAGGGGGCTGGGATGGTATGTAATGAGACGGGGTTCTATTTGTGCAGTCTAGTGAAAAGTAGGGATGGCTGGAGTTTCAAGGTAACATGCTCGCAGGGAGGTGTCAACTATAACATATTTTACTTTGATTAGGTTAGCAGAAAAAAAATTGGTTTGCGTACTTCAGTCATTAGTTTCTTTCTAATGACTTTTTTGCTGGGAGGAAAATAATCCCATATTGCTGTTGGACGGCTAAATTGCTGGGTCTCAGATTGGAGCAGCTGCAAAATGGACAGACAGGAGGCTATGAAAGGAACAAAAAGTAAATAAAGTATATAGAGGGAACGAAAGTTTTAGTACAGGCAATAAAGGCAAAGAAAACTAAACTCATTTACACAATTACAAAACCAATTGAGTAAGTCATGGCAGCAAGTATCAGAAACAATCACACTTAGCCTAGAGAGCCTGTTTGAAAGAAAGCCTTGCATTACAAGATGAGGGCATCTAAAATTTAAATGAGCATATGACCTGCCCTTCAGGCAAAGCATCCACTGCCGAAACGAACAACTATTAGCATAAAAACAAGTCTGTCTGAGCAAGTTAAGCTATTTCTGTAAAGAAATTAAATCACCTCTGAAATGCAGGGCAGTGTTATATCTCAGTTACTCCTCAATTACATCCAAGTGGTAGCATCTACAATATTAGGCTAAAAATGCTATATAAACACTATAACACATTGCGGTACAAAGACTTACACATGTTGAGCACTCGTTTAGTCTTATAGAGTTAAAAGCGTACTTCAGCTATTTTCTATTAATATATTTAAGCAGTGATTATTCTTCAGACAGTCATTTTGACCAATAATAAGGCATACATCATCTGTTTGCATTAGCCTACTCCTTACCTGGTGAGCACGCTAGCCTCGAGGAATGCACAGCTAGGGGGATAATTCAAATATGTCACCAATGGTTACGGGACAGGAATATAGGTTAGGTGAAAGGTAAAGGGGACTGGAAGGCAAGGTAGATGGTGGAGCTACACCCAGGTCACAGATACCACACTAGTATGTGAGCAAAAAAAAAAAAAAAACAATCAGTCAGTTGCTGTTTTATTAGCAGGTTATGGCAAGGCAACAAACCTCTCTCAGACAATACCCTTTTAAAGTATTTTGGAAGGAACTGAAACACTTTCTCTTCAAGGATACCTCTTGCACCTTCCCATTTACTCTCTTAGTCAAACATGTACACCAGTATTTGGATGCAGTCACCCTTTAATCTCCCTATCAGTAATGACATCTCTTTACGTCTAATTACTCTTGTAATGAACATTTCTTGTCTCCTTCTCTTTGCTTATTGTTTCAGATGAAATGTATATATATGTCTAACAATTCCCTGCTACTTTCTTGTCATGCTGTATACTGTAATACTAGTTTTCTATCATGATCATTATTGTATTTTCTATTTTAAGTAGCTGGGCTGAACTTGTGAATGGTCCACAGAGACCAGTATTGTATCCTGCTTAAATTTAAATAAAGAAAAAAACTAATACATTACTGTAGTTTCTCACTTTTTCTTGAGTTGGTTAAAAGAAGTGATACCATGCTGGCAGCAATTTATTGGTATATTTGTTCAAAGAGTAATCCAGAACTGTTCATTTGTTTGTATTTGTTAACTAGGATATAGCTCTGATCCACATGGACCTTTATTATACAAAGCCTGGGAGTACCATCTGGTTAAGTGATTAACTGAACACAAAACAGTAAGCAAATGGAGGCTGAAGAAATTGAACCAAAAGACTGCAGGGAAGGGAGCAACACATTAACATCCTATAACCTTAACCCTCTGCATTAACTGGAGTGCTGTAGTGTTTAGAGATGTTATGGAGGAATAGAATATTTTACAGATTCATCCAAAAATCAGTAGTTAAATAAAACTGTTTTGTTCCTATACACCATTTCTCCAAACAACTTTGATTGCCCTGGGTCTGTGTTGCCCCACAGAAAAGCAATAAATTGTTTTAATGGTCTCATATTCTGAGCATGAAAAATTAAAATGCATAAGTATCTGTAAAATCTATGCTGCAAATTAACACTTTAATCGCATTAATTCACTGGAAAAAGTGAAGGACCAAAACTCTGGCGTGTTTTCTGATTTTGATTAGATATGATTATGCAACCTGAAGTGATACAGTTGCAAGAGAAACATGTTGCCTGATGACTGGCCCAACTGAACCAGATTTGTACATTAATGTATGCCCTTTAAACAAGCCTCTGCACTCTGCAATACAACACTGTTCTTAAATTCCATTTACACCTCTCATTCATTGTATCATACTTAGGTGTGGCGTACTCCATAACTTACCTGGCAATATGCCAACACTGCAAGTTCAGGCAGTATATGCTGTGTCAGTAAAAGGGGAAAGGAAATCAGTAATAGCATATTTAAATGGATTTTGTTTACTTTTTGGCTTATTCTGGCAAACACCAAGCCACAGAACCATCTGGATTCCTGAAAGACTGATATCCCAATAGTACTACAGGTATGCAGACTGAGATATGGCATGTATGAAAGGGAAAACTATGCTGTGCATGTACTAGAAGGCATGACAGTAAAAAGTTATCACAATGTGGGGTGGTTTTACATTAGCAGGGTTCAGATTTTTTAACAAAAATGTGTTTTAAATCATTCCCAAGATACAAATGGGCAACTTGCAAAACCACTACAGTGCAATGTGGCCCTTCCCTTTCCATAGCCTCACATCGTGCATGCTTTAGTACAGCACCACCTATACATCATCAAAACAGGCATTTGGCATGTTCCCCACATAATACTTGCATTACTTCTTTTTTCCAGCCTCCCCCATACCTGCCAACCAACAGTTCTAATGATCAGTTATCCTATTTGTTCCTTGTTGTTGTTTAATCTTTATGTTGTCTGTACCAAGTTCATGAATGGATATCTTGGATATCAAACCATTCACCACCTGGAAACTTATTAATAAATGAAAGCTCACTGATAACTGATAGTGTTCTTAGCTGGGGGTGGAACTGGGGGTCTGTCCACTGACACCATGTTTTGTTGGGAGGCTAAATACTCTAGTATATGATCATTTTTTGAGAAACAGGCATTTAAAAGTCTGTACTTCAGATTTTACTGTGGTACTTCGCCAGTAATTTCACTGACAGAAGAGCTGCCTTCGAATTACATATCTCGACCTAATAACTGCATGATGGCAAATACCATTTTAATAACTGCTGGACAGAATATAATTTCCTGAAATAAATATTGTTAAATTCTCCTATGTGCTATACTAATAATGTGTAACAACTAAGTCTCCTACTTAATAGAAACAAAACTACAAAAAAGGTAAAATAATCTTAAGTCAGTTATGACTATTTTTCATCATCAAATATCCCATACTGCTGTGGTTTCATTTCTTTAATTGAAAATTAATTGGTATTTAATATTTAATAGCATTTATATTATCCTGCAAGCTTATCGAATAAAATCAATGCATACAAGGGGGGAGAAAATGAATCAGGAAAAATTTGTTTAAAATTTGCTAGCTTCTTCTTAGTCAGTGGTGCAAAATGACAGAGCTATAAGTTTTCCCCATGCAACCTGGACTGTTTGTGGCCTGAGCAATGTAGGAGCCTGGCAAGGAAGGATAGGAGTGAAGCAGACGTGCCTGCTTGCTTCTCCAGAAGGGTGCAAAGAGGCATGTCTCAGGGAGAATCACATGTCACTGCAACCTCATTGGACACTACGGACCAGCTGAGTGTCATATGCTTACAAGGGGAATAGGGTTCCTTGTGATGCTGCAGGAGACATATGAATAAATATCCATAGATACACCTATTATATGCCCACCCCTCAAAACAGTTACTGAGACATGCAAGGACAAATGAAGCATACAACAAAAATCCCCTGATGGCCCCTCAGAATGACTCAAAGCAACCAACAATGATTGGCTATCACCCTTTAGGAGACTGAACTGAGATAGTCATGGCGATTGGCCAGATAGTTATAAGAAATGGGGCAGAAAGCATTTAATAATAATAAAAAGATATGCCCCCAGATTCACTAATCCTCCGTGTAAGACTTAATAAGTCTTACTCGGAGGCTGCAGTTGAACGGTTTGATGTCAGCATGCCATGAATATTCATGAGGGCATGCTGACTCAACTGTAACTCTTACACAGACTGTGTAGGAAGCAGGGGGCGTGTCCGACTGCCGAGCAGTCTAAATGTGCACGCCCCTGCAAGGTTTTAAAAAGCGTAATGTCAACACACAAGAGCGAGTTCGCTCGAATGTACTTGCACCCAACACCACACTCCCTGACAATGTAAACCCCCATCACACTTATATGAAGTAAATAAGTATATATATTTTATTTAAATCCATGATATAGCTGCCCGTATTTGCGCGTGTGTGCACGGGTGTGCCCATTGCTTAGTTAGAGTTAGCAATTCTGACAAGGAAGAGTGTAAGAAAGAATGTTTATGCAAGTCACACCAAATTGCAATAGTGTAATGGTCGAGCGTATGCATAAAGAAAAGGCATTCATGGTTTGAGTCCCACCTCTCCCCTTCTTATTTATGTTTTAAATCAGTATTCAAAATAATACCAGACATATATGATTAAAATCTTATTAAAAGCAGTGACATGGCCAATGTATTAGTGAACAAACTAAGTATTTTTAAAGGACCCAGATATATAATAGCCTGCTGTTAAGCAATGCTTTGCACAGCTAAACACAGATGCCCATAGTTTAATAGCACTTTACCCAGCTAAACAGAGGTGCCCATAGTCTAATAGCGCTTTACCCAGCTAAACAGATTTGCCCATAGTTTAATAGTGCTTTACCCAGCTAAACAGAGTTGCCCATAGTTCAATAGTGCTTTGCCCAGTGCAATAGAGTTGCCCAAAGTTTAAAAGTGCTTTACCCAGCGCAATGTGTTTGCACGGACGTGCACGCCGCACCAACCAGGGCACCGAAGGGCAACGTGGAGCAATAGCCTGTCTAGACAGTATTAAAATAAAAGAATGACAACGTTCGAACCCAGGACCCTGTGCATCATAATCAAAGTACAGAACCACTAAGCCATGACAACATAGGGGAAGCAGCCACTATTAACATTCATAAACTTACGAATGGTAGTTTAACCATTACTAAGCAGGTCTGCAGTCAGCCGAGAATTTTACAAAATGGCCAATCACAAAAAAGTGCGGGAAATGCGGCATATTTAAGCCCCATAGGTGGGAATACTCACCATAACTGATTGTAGCTCACATTTGCAGTCAGAATGCCAGGTGCAGGAGAGGGTTCATGCTTCCGAGCACAATGTAGGGGCATCGAGGAGTCCAAATACATGGTTTGGCTCCTTGTCCACCGTCATGAGTCAAGACTCCTGCAGGGCCAGTTCCAAGGGATGGAGTACAAGGCAGAGGCTTGGAACCGGTTAGCTCGTGCCCTCACCAGTGCCACAGGCATTCCTCGGACTGGTGATCAGGTCCGTCACCACCATGCAGACCTGAAGAGACGAAAGCAGGACTGCCTGAACCAGTGGATACAGGAGGCCCGTGGGATGCAGAATGCCCCACAACTGAGTATGTAGCCATGGAATGCAGTATGTAAGAATTGATAATGGAGTATGTATAATGGATAGGTATGTCTCAATATCCCTTCATTTACTTTACAGCTGCAGCTGACCATGCTACGAATCAGCAAGCCTATGCTGATAGGCTGCTAAGGCTGCGCCACCAGGCAGGCTAGTGATTATTCTGCATGTACTGTTATATAAAATATGGGAGAGAGCATGAAAGAAAGTGTTGTAGTCCAATAAAACAGCCATAGAATTGCCTGAATAAGTCCTCTGCATGTACTGTCAGATAAAAACGTCAGAGAGGCAGAAAAAGAGTGTAGTAACCCATTAAGAAAGGTAACATATGTCTGGAATAATATCTCTGCAGGCACTGCCATATAACATAAGTGAGTGAGCCTGAAAAAAGATTGTTCTAACCTATTAATAAAGGTATAATATGTCTTGAACATGTCTGCCATAAACACTGTTAAAACAAATAAATGAGTGAGCCTGTGGAAAAGTGTGCAATGTCATTAATAAAGGTCTAAAACCCAGTGTGTGTCTGTGTCACATAGTCTGAAATGTTGTTGTACCCTTGCATTATACAAACAGTACTGTTTGAAAATGTGCTGGCAACCCAGAGTTATGCAGTCCCATATAAAGTGGGTGATGGAAGTGCTAGTAGCTGTGAAACATATATACAGTCCACAATAGTCAGTTACTGGCTGTCATGAATAAGTAAACCTGGCACACATGTAGCATGTAATTATTCACTAGAAATGTGAGTGTGTGTCAAGAAATGCAGGGTTCTGTACAAATTGAAGTGAAAATGTCATGTGAAACCATCCCAGATATGTAGATAAAGAAATATAAATGCAAACAAGGAATATGTAACAGTAACATCTGCATCATGGACAGTTAGTATGTCAGATATACGTCAAGCATATATTGAACTAGCCAAATCAATGACACAACCTAATGTATGGTGGCAAGTGTAATAATACAGGTAGGGGATATACACTTGCAGTCACTGGGAATGTAGTTTAGACTAAAAGGTCATTATAAGATGTTAACCAAAGTTTTTTTCTTCACCCTACCGTATGTGCATAAATCATGCAATTCCACACCTCAATGGGTATCTAACACCTTAAATATTTCTTGGGACATATCTCCTACTGTTATATAAATATTTGCATTGATGCTGATGCATGTGCCCTGTGCAAACACCACATTCATGGTGGCCTGTTGCTACCAAACATCCCTGCATGCTGTTGGAATATCCACTGTCGTTCAATATATGCATGTGTTATGCTTGCTGTTCAACTGTTGGAACCTTGGTGTGTTGGGTTAATGGGAATATTACTGCATACTGTTACAACTAATCTGGAATGCTGTTGTTTATGTTGTAATTAAACACACCTAATCACAGAACGTATGGGAAGGCTGGTCCCAGCGGACCCACCTGTCCCTCCTCAGTTGGCGAGTGCACCTGGCACCAGAGGCTCTGGTGCCCAGCCCGGGCTCCCCTCCTCCATTGGTCCTGTGCCACCTTTGGGTGGAAGTGCTGCAGGGGATGGGGCTCGTCCCCCCGTGCAAGCATGGGCAGAGGAGGGCCACCTGTCACCCTTGCTAGGGTCCAGGCTGTGGTGCATAGGGAGATCCAGCATTCAGTCACTGATCCCCTATGCCAGCTCGAGGCAAGAGTGGCGCATCTCTCGGATGAGCCTGCCCATCCTACACAGCCCTCAGCACAGCCACCCTCGGGGCTGTGAAAGTGCAGTGGTGACTGCCCATGGGTGGGGATCTCGGTTCCACTGTTACCATCTGTGGGCTCATGGGCTTGCGATTTCCAAACATCCTTCCCTGTCAATTGTGTTCACCCACCCCATGTGTCAAACGCCACCCTTGTATGTGTCTTGTTTGTCTTGTCTGTTTACCTCCCCAACCTACCTCCCCAAATATACCTACTTCCTCTACCTCACATTCCACTCTCACCTGAAAAAAAAATTAAAAAAAGGGCAATCCGTTCCCACAAAAAAATTATGCCCCATACATAGCTGCCCAATTCGCACACATGTCCGCTGGACATGTAAACTGATAATTCTAATTGGCAGTACAACATATCTTGTTGTCCTCACCCTTCTCTCAGGGGTGAAAGGTTTCAAATTTCACACCAAATTTCAAACATATGCACAGCTGTTGCTGGTAAAGAAATGGGCAGCTATGGACCTTCCCTACACTCATCCTGCACATCCCAAGCTGGTTTCCCTACTGTCTTTCCCACTTTGTGCCCCCTTTTTCACCACTTTCCTATCTCCCCATTTTCTTTTCTTTAAAAGAAATTAGCACAGGGGTTAGCGGGAGTAAGCACTTTTAAGCAGTAGTTAGCGAGGGTGTGCGAGTGTGAGCTTGTGTGCGCTTAGCTAAGCATTGCTAAGAGTCATGCAAACCCACGCAAACCCACTTACAACTGCTTAAAAGTGCCTTAGTCACTCTGTATAACAAGGCCCTTGTACTGCTCAGCAGCAAAATAAAATACCCTTGTTAGTCTCGAACTCAGGACCTTGGACTCACCAGTCTGCATGAAGTACCATTACACCACAGCAAACATACAAAAACTTAATGCTGAAAGCAATGTATCATGCATTACCATGAGTGAATGTAAAGGGAAAAAAGGAATGGCATAACACAAATCTTGTTCTGTGGACCTTATCCAGCAGGTGTTGTGGAATTGCATGACATGACTGTGAAAAGAGAATCAGCCATGCTAGTAGGTAATAATGTTACAATAGCACCTTACAAACCCCACACAGTATCAGAGTAGGATAAACACTGGCATATTTGCATAGGTCACAGGCCAGACCTCCCAACAGTGACTGCTCTACAGTGATGACCCTTATTTGTAAACAAATGTTAGCTGTGCCCCTCTGACTCCCTGTGAAATGTACTAACAGTAGGCAGAAAGGTGGGGAATTTCACTGAATGACAAATGTCAATAAGTGAGAGTAGACACTGCTTGCACATCAGAAAAGGTGTAGTAATATATATGCTCTGAATCCCCCAAAGTCTGAACTGAAAAATGTCTGAAATATATCGCAGGTGTATTCCAGTTATATTTACCTTTCCCTGAGGCTGTTCAAATATATACATGAGAGTATCTGAGGCCTGGAAGAGTCAGAAACACACAGGCATATCAGCTTGTCTGCTGTTACACACTCTGCAAATAGCTGTAGAATGAATCACACAAGCATGCCCTTATGTAGAAGTACAACACAGAAATATCAAAGGATGTAGCCATGTACTGCTAGCAACCACCTGTGACAATGCCATTGTTCAGGTGCTGAAAAGACTGCTGTGGTGCACAGTCAAAGAATACTAGGCTGACCTCTGTCTACCATCTGGATATGTCCACAGGTGGGAGCTACTCAGACAGACTACTAGCCTTTATAGACTTACAGGTACACAGCAACTCTGCATGTTCAGTAAGATAAACATCACACGGTAATAAATAATGCACTCTGCACTTCTGCACCCCTACCCAAAGGTACTATATACCCCTGTAGTCAGACACAACCAAGGGTGTAGGTAGGCATACACAGTAGTGAAATATGCCCAGCTGTCTTGAGCAGACTGTGCTAATGTCAACACAAACAAACCACAAACTGTTCAGAAGTGAGTAACGTACTAATGACAGTGTAGCAGTTCACAAACAGTGCATGTGCCTGATATTCATAATTGGTAGTACAACACACTTACTTGTCCTCACCCCACTCTCAGGGGTGGAAGGTTTCAAATATCCCTCCTAATGTATTGCATATGCACAGCTGTTGCTGGTAAAGAAATGGGCAGCTATGGACCCTCTCCACACCCATCCTGTACATCCCGAGCTGGTTTCCCTACTTTCTTCCCCTCTTTTTGCACCCTTTATCACCACATTCCTATCTCCCCATTTACTTTTCTGACAAAGAAATGAGCGCAGGAGTTAGCGGGAGTGAGCACTTGTAAACAGTAGTAAGCGGGTTTGCACCAGTGTGCTCATGTGTGCGCTTAGCTTAGCATTGCTAAGATATGATAAGCTAAGCCAAGCTTGGCTTAGTATTGCTAAAATAAAATAAGCTAAGCTAAGCTTAGCTTAGCATCGCTAAGTCTCACGCAAACCTGTGCAAACCCGCTTACAACTGCTTAAAAGTGCCTTAGTCACTCTGTATGACAAGGCTGTTGTACTGCTCAGCAGCAAAATAAAAATCCTTGTCAGTCTCGAACCTGGGACTCACCAGTCTGCATGAAGTACCACTACACCACAGCAGATAGACAGTAACTTGGTGCTGAAAGAAATATAACATGCATTACAATGAGTGAATGTAAAGGGAAAATAGGAAAGCCATAGCAATACATTGCAATAAGTACTGTTGTATGCAGTTAATTCTCTAATTCGAAAAGAAAGTACATACTCCCATGTATCCAGTGTTAGCATTAGGAGGAGTGAGTAAACCTACACACTGAGAAGAGTGTACTGGAAGAAACAACAGTCAGGTTTCAGTACAACATGCATTTGACTGGCTACAACCCAGCTTCAGATATGAGACATATACCAACCTTCTGACTGAGACAACAGTATCCACAGCAAACAAGCATGGTCCCCACCTTGCAAAACTGAAAGGGCTATGCTTGCCTAACCTATCATTTTATAGCAGTATCCTGAAATCACAGTGAGAACTGCAATTACCACACAGCAGGCTGCATGCAATTACAAAATGGTGGGCACCAATTGGTGCAGAGGCCTTCACATGCACATGTGCAGATACCTAGAAAAGAAGCCTGTATCTGCTGTCCACACATGCAATAATATCATTGCAACAACTGGGAGAGAGAGAGAGCACGAGCGAGAGAGACAGACAGAAACAGACAAACACAAACAGGCAAAAGGAGACAGACACTGAAAACAAAGAGCAACACACAGAGGAAACAAAACCAAAAAAAATAAATAAAAAACAACACCTACAACAGACAGAGGCGAGGAATACAAAGGTAAGGTATGTAACAGATATGTATTTGGTGACATCCGAAAGATGTGTCTGAAGGGTACTCTACTTACTGTGAATCATCCATATGTGGCAGCAGTCCATATCTATATGTACATGCACATTTGCATAGGGCAAGGGACATACTCCAACTGTTAGTGAAGGCTGGACATAAGTATGTTGTTGAATGCTGCTATGTGCACATATGTATGTAGGTTGTAGTGTGTGGCATTGCAGAAAGCAAGCAGTGCCAGTATATGTCATGTGGTGTTAAATGCTGTGGGACTGAGCTACAGGCAGTGAGGCCTGCAACAGCTATATGGCCTGAGGACAGCAGAACACATTCTGCACAACATTGTGCAATAATATTACATAACCGTATGTCTCACAACTGCTGCATAATTGACATCCCTACCATGAAAGGTGGGCAGTATATGTGCCTATATGTACAGCAATGGATGTTTACATGTATGTGTATATATACATGTATATATACATATATATGTGTGTATATATATATATATATATATATATATATATATATATATATATATATCTTTAGATATATATATATATATATGGATATATATGGATAAATATAGATATATATGGGTATATATATGGATATATATAGATAGATATATATGGATATATATGAATATATGTAGCTGTATATAGACATATATAGATATATATAGATATGTATGGATATGTATGGATATGTATAGATATGTATTGATATGGATAGATATGGATAGATATGGATGGATATGTATATATGTATGTAAGTGTGTGTATATATATATATATATATATATATATATATATATATATTATATATATGTATATATATATATATATATATATATATATATATATATATATCTAAGAGAGAGTGAGGGAGACACAGGGTCATATGTACTGCAACAGGTGCCTGTTGTCCAAGGCATGGACTGAACACTAGTGTTGATAGCACAGTGCCATACCCCATTCCAAAACACCTTACGCAGTAACTGCCACATAGGTGGTAGCCTGCCTAACACTAATGGTGTCAGAAGGGTACACGGGACACAGGTGGACAGTAGGCTCCACTTTGATAATTACAGTGACAACAGTAGTAATGTAATCTGTCTACCTGGCACATGTCATCACAAAAGGTGTGTCATCTAGGGAAATATAGGTCAGTGTTCCCCTCTACACATCACAATGCTCTATGTGGTATGTACCTAGTTCTTTATCTACTACTTCTAGTATGTCGAGGGATCAGTTGCTAGTGTCCTCTCCAGCTCAACTGGTGAACCTGGGAATATTGAGGCAATGTTACAATTGCCTCATGTACACAGACAATCCTCTCCTTCTCCCACAAAACACAAATACATGCGAGAGATGCAACTATACGGCCAAACTGGAGGCTGAGCTCTCTCAACATAGGACTGGCAAGACCAGGCAGGAGGAGAAGGCAACCACACACAATACATACCCAGTCACACATGGTACCATCACAACTTCAAATCATACACATACTCACACAAAGACATACTGGAGGCTCTGATCAAAATTTACCAAAACAGCAGAGGCCACCAAAGCAGACACCCAAACAACTACCACCTCACGACCCAACACATGCAACACATAGACCACACAGTCAGAGTGTCAAACAGTCACAGCCCTTAAGGCCAAACAAAATGCCAGACACACTTGTCATTGGTGATTCCATAGTCAGACACACTGACGTCCCGCTCACCAGACTGAGTAAGGAGAAGGTCACAGTAAGCTGCCTGTCGGGCGCTAGAATCCGCCACATAACGCAAGCACTCAGGTCTCTCAACAGCAGGTACAAGTATGACTCAGTCATTGTCCACGCTGGTGTCAACGACCTGAGACGTACCTCCTTGGACTACATGAAAAGGGACGTCCAGGAGCTCTCTGATTATGTAGCCCAGGCAGGTATGACCCTGACCTTGAGCAGTATCCTACCTTCACCTAGAATGATGCCACAATACAGTGATAAGATGATCAGCTTTAATAATTGGCTTAAATTCTGGTGTCATTCAAAGGGATCAATGTCTGTCTGCCTGGGATGACATGCTGGACAAGCCACGCTGCTTCAAGGCGGCTTGCACCTGTCACCCTGGGCTTCGGATATTGGCAAAGGCTCGCCACCCCATAGTGCCTTTTTAGGCAAGGCTCAAATTCTAAACCTACCACCCTAGAACACCAAAAGGAAAAAACTAAGGGTAATGCTGCTCAATGCCAGAAGTCTCAATCTCAAGATGCACGCACTCGAGGCCCTTCTCAATATGGAGAACATCGATGTCTGTGCTGTGACAGAAACCTGGTTCAAGGCTCCTGAGAGCACCCCAGCACTAACAGGTTTCACCTCATATCATACGTTCCGGCCCCAAAATCCGGACAACACCAAGAAAGGAGGGGGGGTGTCCATATTCATAAAGGACACCCACACCTCAAGGTTGGTGGCAACGCGATGCATCGGAGACCATCCAGGTGCAATTAACCATAGGCAAGACTGCTCTGCAATTTGTAGCATGTTACAGGCCACCCTCTCAAACTCAGGAACCTCACATGGCCTTCCTGAAAACATTGGAGGGATAAATGTATCTCCAAACACCATCATACTAGGTGACTTCAACTACCCTAATATAGACTGGGAACACTACTCAAGCCCGAACACTCTAACCCAAAGATTCCTGAAGTTCATAAACTCAAATGCCATGGAACAACTAGTCACCATCCCCACAAGAGGTGAAAACATACTTGATCTCATCATCATGAACATGGGATCAAAATGTTCAACACCAGAAGTATACCCTTCACTGGTGAGATCAGATCATAAACTAATCTCTCTGGAGGTCCTCATCCGCCCCACCTGAAACAAAAAGACCACAGTGAAAAACTTCTCAAAAGCCGATTTCACACTTCTAAAAACTAGTGTGGTCTCCTTTAAGGCCCCTGAGCCAGTGGTAAACATTACTCAAACCGCTGAATCACTTACAAATGCCTTCTACCAGCACCTACAGGACTGCATGGATCAGGCAATCCCAAACAAAACTAAGACTCTCTGTACCAAAGGCAAGCATCCAGTCTGGTGGACCCCAGCCATAAACAAGCTCTACAACAAAAGGAGGAATCTACTACAAGATAGAGCAAAATCCTTGAAAGGTAAGACACCTTTGATCATTATAAGTAAAAAACTAAGAGCTCTCATAAAATCATCAAAGGCAAATTTTGAGAGAAAAATCGCCAAGGACTCTAAAGACAATCATAAGGCCTTCTTTAGCTATGTTAGAAACCTAGGAGGAAACTCCCAGATATGCTCAGAATTAGTTCAAAATGATGTGAAAGTTACTGAACCTACACACATTGCTAACATACTGGCTGACAGGTTCAGTGCAAACTTCTCCCCCTCCCCAAAGGAGAGATATCTATTCCAGAGGATTGTAGCCCCCAAACATCTCCAACGCCCAGGTGAGAACTGCCCTCACTAAGGCAAAAACACAGCATCCATGGGACGGATGGTGTCCCCGGCTGTGTGCTTCATGAACTCAACGAGGAATTAAACCCACAGTTAGGACAGCTATTTAATCTTAGCCTCACCTCAGGATACGTACCCAAGGAGTGGCGAACGGCGACTGTGGTCCCACTTCATAAGGGTGCCTCCACAGACCCTGGAAATTACCACCCCATTAGCTTGACAAGCCTTATCTGCAAAGCCATGGAGAGGATCATAATGGAACTCATAAATAAAGACATAGGGAACTTGCAGACTTTGGATCCAACCCAGTTTGGCTTTGTCAAAGGCAGATCCTGCCTCTTAAACTTGGTTGACTTTTTGAGACAGTCACCAAGGCCATTGATGAGGGAAAGGCAGTCCATACAGCCTACCTCGACCTGGCAAAGGCCTTCAACACAATACCCCACTCAGGTATCATCGAAAAACTCATCAGCTTGAATGTAAACCCATACATCACAAGATGGGTTGCAAACTGGCTAGCGACAGAACCCACAGGGTCAGAGTTGCTGGAGCCATGTCAGACTCAAAGCCTGTCACAAGTGGTGTCCCACAGGGCTCAGTCCTGGGTCCACTCTTGTTCGGCATCTACTTTTCTGAAGTACAAGCAAACACAGGAGGGTTATGGCTGACAAAGTTTGCAGATGACTGCAAACTGGGCCATAGTCAAAACACATCTGACACAGATATCCTCCAGAAGGGCCTCACAGAAATGGATAACTGGTGCCAGAGCCATGGCCTGAAGTTAAACGCCAAAAATGCATAGTCATACCCTTCGAAAAACAAGGTTACCTTTAGCTACCATATAGGTGACAATCCACTGAGCACAGAAAAGTCATCAGGGATCTGGGGACCCAAGTTGACAGTAGTCTTCGTTTGACACTCATGTTGCTAAAGTAGTTAGGAAAACCTTCTATATCGCCCACCTGATCATGAAGGGATTCACATCTAGATCAAGGGAGGTCATCGTCCCCTGTACTCATCACTCATTAGACCTATGATTGAGTACAATGCCCGCTCGAATGTATCTGACCAGACACCTGATGCAGCTTGAAAGGCCCCAAAGTTCCTCACCAAAAGGATAAAGGGTCTCAAAAATATGTCTTATGCTGCCCGACTGAAAGAACTCCAGCTTTATTCAGTCTCATACCGCTTGCTCAGAGGTGACCTGTGCCTGACATATAAGGCCATGTCAAACCCAGATTTGATGAATATGCTTCACCTCAAAAATCTAGATCCCTCAGAACCACAAGGGCGGGAGACTTAAACCTTGACACGGTTATAAATAGAACGTGCTGGAGGGACAGATTCATCACCCAGAGACTCCCTATGCTGTGGAACAAAATCCCGGTACATGTGAGGCAGAGCACCTCGCTGGCCTTGTTCAAGAGGAATCTTGACCAATGGATGGGAGATCGCAGATATACCCCAGGGATTACTTCAGTGTCACTGCTTGACAGAGGCACAGAAAAATGATAGGCATAGTTTTTATTCAAACTAAAGGGGTGGCGAAAGCCACATAACTATGGGCTAGGCTTATAAATGCCCTTGGGCAGATAGCCTAGTATGAACCTATGAACCTATGAACCTATGACAACTACAGCAAGTGGAAAGGCCATAGACATACCTAACAAAGAGTAATACTGTCCTCAAACACATGCCCTATGCAGACTGACTCACAAACTACAGCTAGAGTGCGTTGCATACCGCCCATCCAGAGGTTACCACTGCCGGACATACAGAGGCATGTCACACCCATAGCAGTCGGCCCACCACCATGACAACACCTCACAATCCCTCTAGGCTACATGACCTAGGGCCCTAATCCTTGTCACCTCACTAAATAGCACATGCTGGAGATACAGGTTCCTATCCAAAAATATGCCATACTCTGGACTAAACCACCCAGCATGAACAAACAAGGCTCCTCATTAGCAGATGTCATACATACCCCTGATGATTCTTTTGGAAATAGGTAATATGCCCTGGGAGTCACTTCTGTGTATCTGGTTGGCAGGAGCAAGTGAAATCACATTCCATGTGTGTCAAAGGCCAGGGTAGCATATGGCTAGGCTCCTCTAGGCCCTAGGGCCAATAGCGTATTACCTACCTATGACACAATGCACACACACATGTACTCAGTGCAATACCTGCTATGTGAGGTGGAATGAGTGTGACAGTGACTATGTGCAAGGTTTGTAAAGGTGTGATAGCTTAGTGTGAGGTTGTGTCTGTCATGGTAGTTTGTGTCCTAGGTGTGAGGCCGGAGAAAGATGTGTCAGTTATTGGGATGCAGACATAGTAGGATGGCATATGTTGTGATGTAGTTCCTTGTGTACGACTGTGGTGTCCCAATGTAGGCTGAAGCAATACATGTATGCTCAGTAAGTGGTACTGCTGGTGAATCCAGCTCACATATGAACTGTTGTACTACCTGAAGCTGTAGGCCTAAACAGCACAGTATGGTGTATGTTCACAGTCCCTGGTAACACTGTCTTGTGTGTTTCCTGTAGTCTGCACAGATTACATACCACAGGCATAGGTATCTGTAAGTAGAGGCACACAGTACTATAAGGTACACAGGTAATGCTCATTTGTGTCGGCATACATCTGTGTGTTGTATGTATGTCTGATGTGTGTTTAATGATGCCTGTACCATGCCCGCAATGACATGTGTGTTACAGGGTATGTGTGTGTACCTAGCAACATGTATACTCTGTTACAGCAGTATGACAGCTATATTAACAACCGTGCACATATGTTAGATAGGGGTATGGCATCAAAGACTAGGGTGGTTAACCGGTAATACTGTAAATGTACATTACATTTATTGCATTGGATGACATATTTCTTCATGCATTAGCTTGATATATACCCCCGGGGCAAGGTTGTGCATTGTTTCCCAAACAGTGTGCCGACTACTTGTGTATACTGGTGTGTTATATGGAGTGTTGCAGGCACTGTCAGCCAGTTGTGTGATGAGCACTGATATGTGGTATTGAATGTGTGTATCCTCTGATAGACAGATAGATGCTATGTATGGCAGTTAAGTGATATCTCTACTTCATAATGGTAAGTGTGCCACATGACATGCTCACACATATCGTTTAATTGTCTTCAAGGGTTATGGCTCATCAACGTAATCCATCATATTCAGCTGCGGAGGAGCAGAAAATTCTGAACAGCCTGCTGCAGCACTATAACCTGCTTTTTTCCAGGGCCAGCCAGCACCAGCATGACCGTACTGCACTGTGGCAAGACCTTGTTTGCTGGGTAAATGACATAGGCATGCATAACTGGACATATGAGCAGGTACGCCATCACTGCAGTGATTTAATTGCACACACACATGATGTACCTCAGGAATAGAGGCCTATCATGGGGCTGTGGAACTCTTTGCAACACATATCACAGTCATGTTAGGCAATGCTCCCTATTGGGCACCTCACACACCCATGTACAAGGTGACTGTGTAATTGTGAATGTAGCCACGGCACTGCAGTTCAGGTACAGCATGCTAGGCGGTGGTCTTGCACACATTAGTAGCTGTGAGTGACCATAAGATGCATGTTGATGATGGCACAGGGTACTACATCCCATCCAGTTACAGTGATCACAGCGCTACTCATAGCAGTCATTACTTTGCACCTCAGTGTTGTGTGTGTACAAACATATGCACCTATACACAATATGCATAGCATGTTGTCTGTGTGCTTACATATGCCAGTATACACAATATGCACAGCAGTCACCATCCACACAAAGTGTTACATATATGTCCTGGAATGCTAGTGGGTGTATAGGTCACTTGACACACATTGGGTATGTGTGGTGTTTAATGTTGGAGTCGTGTAGCATGCCATGCCATGTCTGGCACCCACATATCTGCAATATGTCCCATACTCACCATAACCACTGTACACTGGCCATGTTGAGCATTGGGATTCCTTCACGTCAACATGCACCGCACATCCCGTGTGTGTACATAGCATGCATGTGCTACACCTGTGCACACTATTATCTGCTATAGACATAGACACTGCACTCAGACATGGATATCTATGTGTCACACAGATAACACACGCAGCCATGGCATGTATACTTGTGAGTGATGGTGCACAGGTCATTGCAGAGCTGATAATACCTGCACAGCAATGTTGTGTCCATGTACACATTGTGTTCCAGGGTGTAGCGAATCACCGAACTACACAGTTGCATCAAAGCCATGTATACTGCCATTTAATAGGGGTATCTACACTTGCACTGCATGGTCTTGTGAAACACATATTCTGCATGCTGACACGTGTGTGGTGACTGTCTACTTTGTCATACTGACACCCACCTTCACCCACTATAGAGTATGTGTTGGATTGCTGGTATGTGTGTGTATGTGCTGTAGTGAGGTGTGTATTAGTGTTCATGTGTGCATGTGTGCATGTGTTCATGTGTGCATGTGTCCATGTGTGCATGTGTGCATGTGCAGACTGTAAAGTGTGTTTCCTGTCTTCCTCTCACAGCTTCTGAGTTAGGGGATGGCGAAAGCAGCAGGCAACCTGAAGCCAATGCCACAAATAGTGGTGATGATGACACATGTATTTTGGCACAGGAAGATTTGACAGGGTCTGTCATTGGTCCACCAATCGACAGTACACAGCGTTCAACCCCATCTATGTGCACACTCATGCTGTCAATACATCCCTCACCAACAATGGCCATAGGTGAGGGACAGCATACAGTTGGCATTGAACAGGAGAGTGTGGTACCCATGACACTTGCATCCCCTCACAGCAGCCATAGCCATAGACCCAGAACAGTACCACATAGGCGGAGGTCCAGGGGTTCTCAGCGGAGCACCACTGGTCGTATTGCCCCTGGTAGGCATGCCCTCACGGGTCTTACGATGACCAGTATGTTCCGGGCTGTAATGCAGGCTCAGGCATGTATGGAACGTTACACCAGACAGGGAATTAGGGCACAGAGGGCACATTACACTGCTATCAATGACAGCATCTGTGACCTTGCCGGTGCTATCTGGACTTATACCGAGGTCATTGATAGATGTTGGGGGGAGACATTAGATGCCTTCCACAACATGTCTTCCATGAGCCAGGACTGTGCGGGATGGTTGCGACATCGACACTGACGCATGCCAGCAACAGCAACAGCTGGCAGTGGTCGCGGACAACCCACAGTTCACAGCTGCTCCCGTAGTGGCAGTACCAGCCCCAGCAATGCTGGGGCTGGCCTGTCCATTGACCGTCCCAGTAGACCACGTGCACGTGGCTCTGGCCAGTCCCAGCAGGGACATTGGTCCAGTCGTCATACCTCTGCCTCTGATGACAGTACCCAATCAGGGTTGGTACCTGATACTGTCTGTAGCACCCCTACCAGGCACAGGTACTGTGTCCGTGGCTGGAGACAGTGATCTGTACAGCCTAGCAGGTACAGTCTGTGGCTGTCCCACAAACTACCGTATATGGCAGCCACATGGTGGAGCTGTGTGCATGCAGACACACACACATTAACCAAACAACTAGGGCTCACACATACACACACACATTACATCAACATTGCCCCATGCTGTACTGTTGTCCCTTACACACACACACACACACACACACACACACACACACACACACACACACACACACACACACACACATGTCGATTGGTTAGGTCAATGTCAGGCTCTGGCAAACAACAAAACGCCCTGTGCATATGATGATACCTGTGTCGCCTCCTGTCATATGCATCATTGATGGAGGGACAGGCTAACATGGTGCTGATGCACAGGGTGACACTATAGCAGTGTAGCAATAATTCACCAACTCACACTAATACACAATGTCCAATCCAGTATCAATGAAGGCTCTCCTCCGTATAAAAACCATAAATCACCAGGATATTCTTCAAAAAATTCAGATAGTGGCAATAATCCAAAGAACGAAAGGTGACGAAAATAATATTGATATAAACCACACACAATTCGGACAAATAGGTTTTTATACGGAGGAGAGCCTTCACTGATACTGGATTGGACATTGTGTTTTAGTGTAGCAATAATGGCAAGTTGTCAACAAGGAAGTGTAACGACATCCTTGTAGGTATATCTGAGCAGACATTATGCATCAAAGCTCTGATTGTCAATGTAGCATTGTTTGCACCACTGTTAGGTCTGAGTATGTATTGTCCACCCATGTGCCACTTGGCTGAAGTGTAATGTGTTGTCAGCATGTGTTAGTGAGTGTACAGTACATGTGTGATGTGTGTAGTACAGATTAGCAAGTGTACATCTGTGAACATGGTGGGTGCACACTGTCTGGATGTACGTGCATAGTGGACACATGGGACGTGCAGCATACCCTGTCGTACACATTAACATCTCATAATATCTTTCAATGGCCAGTATGCATTCTACTATGGTTATGTACTAACATGGGTAGACGTGTGTATGACATGGGTTGACACTATGCTGTGGGTGAGACCATTAATATCTGTCAATGATTTGTGGTCTGGTAGTATACACAACCTCAACAGCATGACTATAAGCAATCACTGGATGATGTCCTGACAAATGACACACAGTAGTAGGGAACCCAGTAACAACTGGATCCTAACACTAACCGGTGGTAATGACCACCACCCATTCCTGTGATCACACCTGTTTGGCATATAGCCCCCTTAGGTACATGCAGATACACTAGGGATGTGTCCATCCACATCTGGAAATGCATGCATTGGCCTACAATGCATTCCCTGGATGGGACGCATATCCTACACAAGGGTATCATACAGACAGATACCTGTTGTCTGATACATGCTGTATAGCAGTAAGCTGACTATGGCATAGTCATCCTCATATACTATACATACTATCCCGTCAGTACCACACAGGTGGTAGCCCTCAACATGTATGTTGGGTACCAATGTGTACATACAGCCTCTTGTTATGTTATGTGTCCCTTGGTATCCACATATCCATAGGTATTGTGGAGTCCCAAGGTGTATCACATAAGACATTAGAGGCCTGAATGCATATCCACAAGGCAGTCGTACACCTATAAAGACTGTCCATTCTTGGCAGTCTTTGTTGTGTATGACCATGTCTGACATTTACCCCAGGCATATACCCTCACTCACACTACTCTTAAGTAACTGTCATGGGTGTGTGTGTGCCACAGATGACCTTGGCCACAGAACATGACAGTGGAGGCCTTGTCACATACATACATATGTAACCTATGATCTGAGAAGCAGCGGCACAACCTGTCAGTGGAAACAAATGTATTCATGTAATATGCAGGCTTCACACCTATGTACTGATTGAGGGGATATGTACACACATATATTTGCCACGCAGATACCTGATGTATGCAATGCACTTACTGTTGTAATCATACTATGTCATACCATAGTAAAAACAAAACCCACACCGCATTGACCAACAGTGACACACACACAGTCAACATTTGCAGGATTCAACCCCTATCTAGCTATGTTATGATACTAGAAAGCAAAACATTAACACACGATGCTACCTGCTTTACTGGGTGGTTTCTCTTCTCCAGCTGTATTTGTAGGATGGTGACATCATCAGACTTTCCAAAGAGGAATGCACCTCTTTTAGTGTGTTTTTCCAGTCTCCAAAAAGGGCACTCATTTCAAAGACAATTGCACACATATACACCCCCCCCAAACACACTCACTGTTGGCAGATTTCAAACCCCTATCTAACTATGTTATGATACTAGAGAGAGAGACGCATTAACACGTTGCGCTATTTGCTTTATTGGCTGGGTTCCTTTTTCCTGCTGTATTTGTAGGATGGTGACATCATCAGACTTTCCAAAGAGGAATGTACCTCTTTTAGTGAGTTTTCCCAGTCTTCAAAAAGGGGACACCTCTCAAAGGAAACTGCACACATACACCCCCCCCCCAACACAAAGTTTGCAGGATTCAAACCTCTATCTCACTATGGTATGACACTAGCAAGAAACGCATTAACATGGTGCGCTATTGGCTTCACTGCCTGGCTTCCCTTCTCCTGCTGTATTTGTAGGATGGTGACATCATCAGACGTTCCAAAGAGGAATGTACCTCTTTTAGTGAGTTTTCCCAGTCCCCAAAAAGGGGACACCTCTCAAAGGAAACTGCACACATACACCCCCCACACACACACTGTTTGCAGAATTCAAACCCCTACCTAACTATGTTATGATACTAGAGAGAGACATAACACGGTGCTCTATTTGCTTTACTGGGTGGTTTCCCTTCTCAGGCTGTATTTGTAGGATGATGACATCGTCAGTCTTTCCAAAGAGGAATGTACCTCTTTTAGTGTGTTTTCACAGTCTCCAAAAAGGGCACTCCTTTCAAAGACAATTGCACACATACACACACTTACTGTTTGTAGGATTTAAGCCACTACCTACCTATGTTATGATATTACAGGGAAATGCATTAACATAGTGCGCTATTTGCTTTATTGGCTGGTGCCCATTCTCCTGCTGTATTTGTAGGATGGTGACATCATCAGACTTTCTAAAGAGGAATGTACCTCTTTTAATGTGTTTTCCCAGTCTCAAAAAAGGGCACTCTTCTCAAAGGAAATCGCACACATACACACCCCCCCCCCAATCACACACTGTCAGCATTTGCAGGATTCAAAACCCTACCTAACTAGGTTATGATACTAGAGAGATAAGCATTGACACGGCACGCTATATGCTTTAGTGGGTGGCTTCTTTTCTCCTGCTATATTTGTAGGATGCTGACATCATCAGACTGGACATGGTAATGTGTGTACACTTTGTTTTATGCAATTCCAGGAATGAGCCATGTGGGTCGGCAGGTGTCAACAGCTTGAACAGGACCCCATAATTCTTACCTTGTGTGATCTATCTGTGGACACATTGACATTCCTTCATATGTCAACACATATTTATGCACACATTGTTGGTTTTGTGGATATGACGTGTCTGGGATGTTGATAAAGGGCTATTTAAAGTCTATGTGGGACATGTGTAGCTCTGTTCAGTGATGTATGTCCTGGGTGGCTGCCTTGCAAACAGTCTAGCATGTTTGGGAACCATGATCTGCACATGAACATACCACAGTTGGTAGGGTTGTGTGTCAGCTTCCAATAGCTCTGTTTATGACTGCAACCATGATGGACTCCGATGACCTTGCAGATCAGACTTCATAGGCATACTGGACTTGATTTCCCATGGTGTGTTGTGCACCAACACTTGTGGGGAGTGCCATATGTAGCTGTGACACATTCAATGGTTCCACATCCTGTGTAGGGGGTGAGGCTCAGCTGACTGTTCAGGTGCGTGATCTGTTTGTTCTGTAGTTTGTGCATGACACATATTGGGAATCAATGTATTCCACTTGCTGCCATGCATTTGGCAATGGGAGTAGCTGCTCATCCATTCTACATGTGATATCTCCTGGTATGATGATATGGACTATTGTCAGTGGGAGATGGGTATGTACATACGGGCCTGTCTGTCATGATGTCGGCATTGTCACTCAGGAACAGTTGGCCCTGACTCAGGACATATATTTCTTTTTTTTTTTTTTTTATTTATCATTTGTTGACCGGGAAAGTCCGACTAAGTTCCACAGAGCCTGTTTTCAGTGGATGCCTGGGGAGAAATGCTCCAGATGCATGCCTTTGGAATGTGGGAGGAAACCGGAGTACCCAGAGGAAACCCACGCAAACACAGGGAGAACATGCAAACTCCACACAGAAGGCACCCCAGCCAAGAATCGAACCGGAGAACCTCTTGCTGTGAGGTGACAATGTTAACCATTGTTAACCACCCATATATGGGTGTACATTGCTATTCATGACATAGCTGAAGGACGTGTCATGATTCAGTCTGGACTCCTTCTCAGCTACTCTTTACAAAACACCAACGAACATGAGCACTAATCCCTGTTATACTCTTTTACACGCTTAACACCCTACTGATCCTTTGTAATCAGGATACAGAGTATGTCATGATAATATCCTGGCATGTCCAGGGGTCGGTTACATGTGTACTCTTCAGTCCAGCTGGGGGATATTGTGATATTGACACAATGCAACATCTGCCTCATGTACACAGACAGCCCTCTCCTCCTCCCGACAAACTCAGATATATGTGTGGGATGCACCTATATAGACATACAGGATGCTGAACTCTCTCGACCCATGACTGGCACAGTCTATCAGGTGGTGAAGGTAACCACACACACCACATATCAGTCTCACATATCCTCTAGCAACAGCACTCAAACCACATTATCACACAGACATACTCGGATGCTGTAAATGTACTCTACCTAAGCAGCAGAGACCTCGAAAGCAGACACACACACACCTGCTACCCCACTACAATACCCACATATCACATAGTTCACAATGTCAGTGTGCCACACAGTCACTGCCCTTCGGGCTAAACAACACACCTAATACTCTTGTAATAGTCAACACTTATTGTCAGACACACTGACATACCACTCAGCAGCCCTAACAAGGGAATAGTCACTTGGGGCTGTCTGTTGGGTGCCAGGATCTGCTGCATAACACAGGCAGTCAGGTCACTCCAAAGCAAGTACAGGACTGGCACCATCATTGTCCATGCTGGTGTGTATAACCTCAGATGTTACTCCCTGGACCACATGACATGATACATGGAGGAACACTCTGATCATGTAGCCCAGGCCAGTATGACCCTGACCTTGTCTAGCATCTTACACCCACCAATTATGATGTCACAGTATACGGACACACATATCACATTTAACAGTTGCCTAACAAATTTGTTTCATTCATAGGGGATACAGTGTCTGTCAGTGTATGGTGACATGCTCAACATGCCACGTAGCTTCACTATGGACAGCTTGCACCTGTCACCCTTGGACTTTGGAATGCTGGCTAAGGCTCTTGCTACCACCATAGTGCCTTTTTTAAGCAGGGCTCAGAAGTCAAACCCACCTCGATAGACATTACAGGTTAAATGAAACTAAGGGTAATGCTGCTCAACAACAGTTGTGTTAACCTATTATTGCGGCCACTCTGGACTCTCCTCAGTATGGAGGATAGCAATATATGTGCACTGACAGACGCCTGGTTCAGGCTGGCTTATGCACACCAGCACTACCAGGTTATATTTCATACCATGCTGTCAGACAACAAGACTTGGAACAGACAACACAACTAGGGGGGGTATCCATATACATCACAGATACACACACCTCTGGGTTAGTAGCACTGCACAAAGCATCACAGACCATACATATACAACTACCATTGTGCAATACTGCCTTTCAGTTTGTTGCCTGCTACAGAACACACACCCAAACTCGGGAACCACACTCGGCTTTCATGGAAACTATGGAGAATATGAAGGTCTCCACAAACACCATTATATTGTGTGACTTCATATACACAAATATTGACTGGGGATACTACTCAAGCCCCGACACCCTCACCCAACAATCGCTACAATTTGTAGACTCATATGCTATGGCACAACCAGTCAGCACAGCCACAAGGGGGAATACATATTGGACCTGATCATCACCAACATGGGGACTCTATGTTTCACACCAGTGATATACCCCTCATTGGTAAGGTAAGAACATACATGTATCTCACTGGACATACATATACCCTCCACACACCCATCCTGGGTAATCTTGGCGAACTTCTCATGAGCCAACGTCTCACTTCACCGAAGCAATGTGGTATCCTTCAGAGACCCTAAGACAGTGGCAAATATGGCTCACAATGATGCATCCTTTACATACACATTCTATGGACACCTAGTGGACTGCATGGATTGTGCTACCCCAAATAACAACAGGACTCACTACTCCAATGGCAGGGGACCTGTCTGGTAGACCCCAGCCATTAATAAGCTGTATAACGTCAGGAGGAAGCTACTACATGATAGAGCAGAATCCCAGACTGGGAAGGCATCTGTGATCTGTACTAGCAGACAGCTACAATCACTCATGAACTTTTCTAAGGGCTGCTTCTACCAGACAATTGCAACGACACGTAGGACTATCACACGGCCTTCTTCAGTTATGTCAGGAACCTTGGTGGACACTCCCTGATATGCTGTGAGTTACTGCATACTGACTAAACCTACCCGAACCCACTGGCATTGCCAACATCCTGGCAAACAGGTTCAGTGCAGATGTCTCCCTCCCATCCCCCCCTAAGGAGCAACTATCCATCCCAACAGAGTATAACCTCCCTGACATCACACAGTAACAGGTGAGTGCTGCCCTCCCCAAAGTGTACATCACAGTATCAATGTGACCAGACGGTGTCCCAGCCTGCATCTTGCATGAACATCATGACAGACAAAACCCTCACATTACATCACTGTTCAATATCGGAGTTACCACAGGATATGTACCCAAGGAATGGCGTACAGCAACAGTGGTCCCACTTCACAGAGGTGGTGCCATAACAGACCACAGACAATATTGCCCTATAAGCCTAAGTAGCCTGTTCTTCAAAGCTATGGAGCGTATTGTCATGGGACTCATGCACATAGATATCGGGAACCTACAGACTCTGTGTCCTACACATTTCAGCATTGTTGTGGGCAGATCTTGCCTCTTGAACCTGTTTGTATTCTTTAAATGGCTAACAGGTCCATTGACATAGGGACGGCTGTGCACACAGCCTACCTGAATCTTACAAAAACCTTCAACACAATAACCCACTGGGCCATTATGCATAGGCTCACCAGCGTCAATATGGACACATATCTCACATGATGGATTGATACCTGGATCAGGAATAGCACCCACATGGTCAGAATTGCAGGTGCCATGTCTGACTATACACCAGTTACACGTGGCATCCCACATGGCTCAGTCCTGGGACCTCTCTTGCTCAGTATATATTTGTCTGACGTACAGGCTACCACAGGGGGAATATGGCTGAACGTGTTTGCACTTGACTGCAAACTGGGTGCCATGATCAACTCTCCAGCTGCCACATGCATACTCAAACAAGTTCTCACAGAGATGGATGACTGGTGCCTGAGCCATGGCCTACAGCTAAATGCCATTAGTTGCATAGTCATCCCCTTTGGGAATAACAACATGCCCACACATTACCACATAGGTAGTACTCCATTACATACGGTAGGAGTTGTTAGGGGTTTGGGGACATGACTTGTTCGTACTGTCGCCTTTGACATTCACATTGCCAAAGTGGTTGGACACACCTTCTATGTGGGCCACCTTATCCCATATGGTTTCACATCTAGATCGAGTGAAGTCATTGTGCCCCTATACTCATCACATCCATGCTTGGTTACAATACCACATTTGGGGTGTACCTTACCCAACACCTGCAGCAACTGTACTGGTCACGGAAGTTCCTCACCAAGCAGATCTAGGGACTCACAGAGATGCCCTGCACAGTTCAGATGCAGTAACTCCAGCTCTACTCAGTAGCTTACCACCTACTCACATATGATGTGTGCCTGTTGTTTACAGATATACCCAACCCAGAATTACTGGACATGCTCAACCTCAGGATATCCGACTCCCCACACACTCCAGGGACGTATATCTCAGCACAGATGTTAATAGGACATTGTGGAGGGACAGATTTTTATCCCAGAGGCTCCACTCACTCCAGAATGTAATCCCACTTTCATATAAGCAGAGCCACCCACTGACCACCTACAGGAGACATCTTGACGACTGTATGGGTGATCGTATGTTTACCCCTGGGATCTTCTGGGTCCCTGCTAGACAGAGGCACACTAGCCTAAATGTACATGGGATATCTTTTGTGACCTACTATTCACACACACAGTTTAATAACCTGACAGGGTTGTGAATGCCAAACACACTCTGGCTAGGCTTGCACATGCCTTAGGGAAGATAGCCTAGTATCGACCTCTGAACCTATGCTAATGTTCAAGATGCACAATGTTTATTGCTGATACTGTTTGCAGGTCTTTATCATCTTTGCTTTACCAGTTTCTATAAACATCTTCGGTATCTGTAGAACAGATTTGATTATGACAGGGTTCCACTGTATTATAGATATGTCTGTTGTCATATAACTGTGTGCACAGGGTGGATTGCTGTATAGTGACAGGTTCCTGGGTTAACACATGCAACTGCCAGATATGCGTGGCCCACTGCTGTACTCAGACATGGCCTAAGTGTGTGAGCATGCCTAGTTCTGCCATTCCTTGTTTTGTTGCCTGACATTTGTCTCATTTATTCAAGTGTGTGAGCATGCCCAGTGTGACCTTTCAGTATGTTGCTATCTGAGGTCCACTACATTTGTTGATGTGTGCGAACATGACCGATATTAACATTTATACTGTGTGTGTTGGAAGTCAGGTTCTGTTCTCACTGCAGGACTCACCTTTGTGTCATAACTCAACAAGGATTATGCTGTGCCTGCAGGGTTTCCATGAAATACTTTGCATAGACTTATCAGCATTCCTTCATACAAGCTGATCTCCGCAATGCTGTCATGGTTTAGTGGTTCAGTGCTTTGGCTATAGTGCACAGTATCCTGGGTTCAAGGCCCATCACTGCTTTATATTCTCATACTGAGCAGACCAGACTGCTTAAGGGCCAGTTAAGCAAATATGAGCATGTTGGCTTTTGTTCAGCTATGCCCTACTTAGACCAGGCCTGTCCGACATTGCTCAATATTCACCAGCATTGCTGGACGTTGCCCAATATTATTGAACATTGACCACAGTTGTGCTAGTTGGTGTGTGCGATTTTGTTTGCATATACTACATGGTGGTAAATGCTGTTTAGCACTGCTTTATATTGCTTAACACATGGCAATCATGCCTTAGGTGGTGCTGCAGGGCTGCCTATGTCGGATGCACATACTACACTCCCTGTACATGTTTGAAAGCAGATAGTGTCAACTTAGGCATCCCTTTTACTATATGTGCGAGTCGGAGAGAGGTATCATTTCCAGAGTTCCTACTGAGCCAGTGTATGTGCTATGCGTTGCCTCTTTGCCAAGGCCAAAGCATACTGGCCTCATCTCCTTCTGCCTACTGGGGCAGGCTCAGGTTGTTCCTCCTCCGAGTCACGCTCTGCCTGTGATGGCCTTGGCAATGTTGGGGGGCTGTTTGGCCCAGGCCTATTCTGATCCTGCCGCAGCTGTTTTCGCAGGATCATATTATGTAGCATATCACATACCATGACAATTTGGGTACATGTAGTTGGTGAGTACTGCAAGGCTCCACCAGATGTGTCCAGGCACCGGAACTCTGACTTGAGCAGCCCAAACACATGTTCTATTACATTACGTGTTTGTGCGTGTGGCTCATTATGGTGTTCCTGTTCAGGTGTGTGTGCATTTCTGATGGGTGTCATCAGCCACGGCTCCAGTGCATAGCCAGCATCCCCCACTAGGTGACCATGTGGGATGTCCCCATTGGCAAATATCTGGTACAGTTGTGTCAGATGTTGGATATGGGAATCATGGTAGCTTCCAGGGCAGCCTGCACACACATTCAGTATTATGCCCTAGGCATCACACATGACCTGGCAGTTGATGGAGGGGAAACACTTGTGGTTGAAGTCGACCCTGCCCCGCTCGCCGGCTGGTGCTTTGATGCGTATGTGCGTGCAGTCTATTGCACCCACTACCTCAGGGTATTCCGCTATTTGCTGGAAGAGAAGCATATTGCTGGCCAATACCTCATGGGAATTGGGGAAATATACATGATCACTGACATGTGCTGACATGGCATCCAGGAACTGGTGTAGTACCCTGGATGCTGATGCCTGTGATATCCCCATCATATCACAAGTTGGTCTCTGGAAGGTATCTGTCGCTAATATTCTTAGGCCAACACATACCTTGGTTTCCACTGAGTCAGGTTCCCCTCTGTTGGTTCTGTGTGTGAGGCGTGGCCTGCACAGCTCAACAATTTGCTGCAAGAGGTCTCTGTTCACTCTATGGCACTCCACTATCTAAAGCTCATGTAGCCCCTGGTAGGTTACCCTGGGCCTGTACACTCTTTTCCGTCTCCTCACTATGGGTTGTCCAGCAACATTTCCATTGTCACCACCCTCAGCATGTTGCATATGTCACCTTATAACAGCAATGGCAGCCCCTAACATTTCTTTGTCGCAGTAAAGCTTTTTCAGTTTTCACTTCTATTAGCTTACTGCAGTGTCTGTTGTGAGAAACATAATGGACTGTTGTTTTTAGAGTTTTAAGTGCTAGGCTGGGCTGAGCTAGTGTACTGCCTGTGTAATTGCCTGATTCTGATTGTTTTCACCTGCTAGCACTGCTAGTACTCCCTGGTAGCTTCCTACTATTTGTTGTGCTTCCTTTTTCCTTTCTGTTCCCTCGGGTGGGGGAGCACCGCACACACAAGCGCAAACACGGGCAGAGCAGCTAACACGCGTGCACACATGCTTACATGGACTAAAACTTGCTTATTTGGGTTAAAACGCGTGCACATCAGCGCAAACGCACTTACAACTCTTTAAACAGCCTTATACATGCTTACTCCAGCTTAAACACGTGCACTCACGCTTACACGTGTGCACTCTGTTTTACTCTGGTTTACACGCGCGTACACGTATGCATACCCACTCAGCAAGAAACTTTGGTGTTATCCACGGCATACACCTTCCATTTCTTGCCTTTCCCTAGCCTACCTGTTGACACACCTCTTTCCATGATGTGTAAATGACAGCTGACACATGCCACTCTGCTCCAATGAGCTTCACTTCTTTCATACATACCCCTCGTGATGTCACCTATCTTCTACTCTGTTACTCCCCATATCCTACTCCTACACTCCACTGACTGTGCTCATTTGCTATGTAAACTTGCGATTCACTATCCTAACACACATTTACATAGGATTGCCTGCAAATGCTTGGTTACATGTCTTAGACTGAGCTTCCCCCCTTAGCAACCTCTACTCGGTGGCCATGTTGTCTTCAGCCTGTCATTCCCTTGCATTGTACATTAACAATTTCAATAAAATCTACATTTGTGGGTTTTAGTTTTTAGTATTCTGGGTTTTAGAGCACACCCCGTTTGTGTGGTGCTGCGCTACGCTTAAACATCGGAAATCAGCGAAAAAAAAAAAATATTATTTTCATATTGCATCAGGAAACATTTCACATGGCCATATACTTGGCCATTGGCATGCTTCCTGCACTGGATACAATCTTTATTTGGAGCTGTCAAGGCTCAGTTTTGCTATTTGCAGAATGGTACTCAGTTGTCAACTGAGTACATTTCTGCAAATAACACTGCTCTTACTCGGACAGGTTCGGGTTTCCTGAATTGCAAATCAACCTCATTTGCATGTTTTTCGCCTGCAATTGAGGTAATTTGCATATCCCAGCCCTGTCCGTGTAAGAGCCGTTTTAGGAGCTCTCTTACATGCTCCTACAAGCTGTTCCTGGATCGCTCGTCGGACATGATGGCTGCATGGAGTCTTACTCTACTCTAAGACTCCGTGCAAGCCTTCGTGAATCCAGCCCATGGTCAATTCTCATTAAGAATCGTAGCATTCATAAAGAAAGTAAACACATGAATAAAGATCCCTGTTATAAAGGAACTTTTTCAGCTGAAGTTCTAATCAGCATTTCCACTTCCAAAACCTGGAAGGTAGTTTTGTAGTTCACTGAGCAATTATATATTTGAAACTATGCATGCTTACATTGTTTACAAGGTCCTGACTATGAATTCTGAGAGTCTGTCTTAATGTGCCTACTAATTTCACCAATAGCTTCCAGAGTGCTATTCAGGGGGGATTTGCCTGCTTGCTTCACCAGAAGGGTACAAAAGGGTAAATCTCATTTTGTTCATAACTATTATTTAATATGTGCACGGTACTAATTTTATTATTCTGACAGTGATCTTTACTGAAATACTTGTGTGGTTTTCATTTTTGAACTTGTATCTACTAGAAAACAATATTGAATACTTCTTTGTATATACTAATTTGATGATGTGTATTCTGCATCTTACTATATGTATACTATTGAAGTATCTAATTATTGTATTTTGCTTATATTTCTGTGAAGCCTTTCTCCCCAGGCCTCTGCTGAAAATGGGCTTCTAGATGTATTACGTTGTGAAATGCCCTTAGTGGGGTAAATGAAATGGGGAAAACTGATGCAAGTAATATGCACGATCATTTGATGTCTAGTGTATATGACAGCAGTTGACATAAAGTTGACACAGAATTAATTGTCACAGTATTCTGAAGGCATGTCATTAAACTGAACAGTCTCCTGTGCACTTTTATTTTGATATACCTTTCCTTGTGTCATAAACAACATTAATTTGCAAAGAACTTGTTGTTGTCTTTCGGCTTTTCTTGGTTAGGGGTCACCACAGCGGAACTCCGGTCCACTAATGATTGGCAGTAGATTTTCACGAACGCTGAAGTGCCAGCTCGATGTTCAACCTTCAGCGAAGGCACACCCATTTACGCATGTCTTTCGAATACCCACCCAACCGCGGGGAGGACATGCAGATTCCACACAGAAGGCACTACCTGCACTCCAGCCGAGAATCGAATGGAAGAACCTCTTGCTGTGAGGCAACAACGCTACCACTGCACCACCGTGGCCGTTATGTTTAATTAACGGCAGACAGTTCTACGCAGACAGGGTGAAAGCTATTCTTCTTGACTAAGATACAAAAATTCTATGAATAATGTCTGTGGAAGTTAGTTTAAAGAGATTATAAAAATATGTATCTTTTTACCTTGTATACAAAATGATTGTGTAATTTAAAAATGGGCATATATATTTTTAATCCTACTTAGCCCTATAATTGCCAAGCAAGATTGTTAAGTATGGGTTTCAAGATAAACCAGCATTGTGTAAGCTAGAATTGCAAATTAAAATATCCCCAAAGCATTATAAGAATATCCCTTAGCAACAGCAACAACATTCTAACTAGTTAGGACATACATACTAACTTTATGTTTGGAACTGATTCACCTCAGTCAGTGCAAAACATGGCATCAGATAGCTCCCAAGCTTGTAACATTGTGTAAAATTTCAAGTCAACATATGATATGCATAGCTTATACAAACTTTCTTTGAGATGGCATATTTTGGCAGAGGCTTTTGATTTGTTTCTCTCCATACCAGATGTTCTCTATGCATGCTACTGTCACTCATGAAACTGGCAAACTTTCCCACAGTACTGCAGATTTCTCATATGGTACATGATAAATACACATGCTCATATGTAACATTCCACAGACAGCTCAGCAAGTCCACTTTTTCTGTATCCTTAATCATTACAATATGACCAGTTTTGTACATCACTGGTAGCAATATCCATGTGATAGTTTGCAGAATATAAATAAGAAGATGTAAATGAGCAGTTTAATGGTTGTAGCTCAGACTGAAAGTCATTTATTACTGAAAGTGGTTTTACTTTCAGAGCACCTGCCAAGTGATGTCAGAACATTTTCTTTTTCTGTCAGAATTTATAGTTGCATGAAATTGATTAAGTTCTGAACCAATCATCTGCAAATTCAGGATTACACAAAGGACTGCTAATGTTGTACTTGCTACTTCCATAAATCTGGCCCTGTGTGTTCTTTGCTTTGGACTGTGAAAGAAACACAATGTTTTAAACATTCAGGGCCTCAGTGATACTTGTAGAAGTTATACATTGTCAATACAGAAATAAATTTTACCTGATAAAATCTCACTCTGTGTACTGTCTTGTAATTCAAGCTATTTAATTCAGTGTGGACTCCATGGACATTTGTCCCAGTGGCCTGCTGCATCAGTTGTCACCTTTTGCTACTTAGTGTATCTGTCACTGGGCATTGCTTATGCATTACCACTCCATCACTTAATTTTCTAGCACAGTCATCTAATCTTTATTTGCTCCTACCTTTAAATTATTTCCCATTAGCTATAAAGAACTACTATCATGAAAAAATGAAAAAATATATATTTTTATCTCATCCTTAACAGTTATTTTTAATGGTCCAGTGAACAGTTTGTACTGACATAATTTAGTTTTTCAGCTGAGATTTTCCCTTCCTGCAATGTATTCTGTGTACACTGCAGCTATTATTTGAATTGTTCTCTTCTTCAGACTGTGCAGGTCACTCATTTTGGAGAAAACAGCTGTGTTTCTGCTGGGTGGGTGAGGGTATTCATAAAATAGTGGACTGCTGCATATATGCATTCTGTGCAGTGCAGTTACTATACTGTCATTCATTACCATGATTTGCAAACATGGATCACAATAATGAAGGGAAGCAAACAGAAATTGTCAAGTGTATATGAATGGTATACAGGTCCAGAAAGTATACAGTGCTGTGCTGTACAAACTGATATTCCAGATCACAGGGGTAGTGCCATGTAGCATCATAGTATTTCACAGTGTAGCAAGGAGCAGCTACATAATATACCTTATTAGTTAGCTAATCTTTGTTGTACTGCACTCTGACATCTAGCTTAAGCATAGTGCATAAACAGGGTCCTGTTAGCATTTGGGGGCCCCCTAGGCACTCCCAGTCTAAGAATGACCCTATCACTACCACCCCTACTAAGCAACCTTTTAGTTTATGCTGCAAACTTTTAGGAGTAGCACACACAGACTGACATAGTTACAATGCTTTTATATTACAACAGGCCTTTGCACCATACTGTGTTGGGTCACCTCAAAAAGGGACATTTACAGTTACTGGCATTTAGTTGCAACAATGATACATTATAACAACTCTATGTACAGGGCTGGACTTAGGTGAAATGGTGCCCTAGGCCTACTGTTTCAGCCCCCTCCCCCTACACACACATCCTATAGTCCTTCCCTCTGTTTCCCCCCATCTTGGGCTTCCCATACCATGCGCATTACTTTTTTCTTCCTTTTCTCACATTTTAGATTACTGCACAGCATTTTCAATATGCCATACATTTCGTTCTGCTCTAAATTGCATTTTAAAAATTTTTGTTTTCGTTTTACACAAACTTTTCATCCAATGATTGTCTGAATAGAAATTATGACAAAGAAAAGAAATTCACTGTTACTGTTCAGTTTTAGTTTTCCTTGAATCCTTTCAACACACCTTTCTTGACCAAGACAGCACAGTAATAACCATTTAGGAAACAACTCAGATAAGCCAGGGCCCAAGAAGCCACAAGGTTATAGATGCTCTGGGATGCATTTTAGAGCATTTTCCCAGCCTTTTAATCCAATTGTGTCCTCAAAAAAATCATGTGTAGGAAAAGAATTTCAGTCTTACTGTTTTTTTTTTATTTTTTTTATTTCAATGAAGACATAAGCTACTCTCATGGCTTTATGTTCAAAGCTGATGAAACAGTATCTCACAATAAACTAACAAGTCAGTTGTTGTAGCGATAATCAAGTCCTATATAAGAATACTGCCTGCCTCTCTACCCCCCCCTCCCAAAAAAAAGACAGCCACTATGTATGCATCCTTGTGGTGTTAGATTAGGATGAAAGTAGAGGTTCAAATTGCCACAATCATGCATTTCAAGTGACTGCTGACATTAAAATAATCCCAACATTGTGAACGGAGATCTGCATACAGTGCAGAATGAGAAATTTGGAATATTTAAGTAGCTGGGGTGTGAGGGACACAGCCCCCCACACGGGGGAGCAGGGGGACTTGTCCCCTGCAGAAACTTTTACGTTGTTGTTTTTTCAGGGGGATTTGCTTCGGAATTTCGATATTCCGAAACATCGGTCATATAGTCTCAATTATATGAAATTCAATGTTTCAGAATTTCGTGATTCTGAAGTGAATCTATATATATATATATATATATATATATATATATATATATATATATAGAGAGAGAGAGAGAGATACACACACACACACACACACACACACACACACACACACACACACACACACACACACACACATTCATAGTACAAATAGTGTGCCTCCTCACTCCTCATTACTAACACTAACCCTCAAAGCTAGCCACCTGTGTACGAGCCTAATGTCTGATTCTGAGGAAAGTGAAAAAAATATTACCACTGTATTCTACTTTGTTGCTCCTAGACAGTATACTGCCCCTATGCAAGCTATTATAACCTTCTTTGTACACCTCTGAGGTCATTGAGAAAAGTAAAATAAATAATGACCGCAATGTCCTCAGCTCATACTAAGCTATAATGAACTCTTGTGCATATCTCTGTTTTGACTGTGATGAAAATCAAAGCAGTAATAACCAAGCAATCCCTAGCACCCCCCCCCCACACACACACACACACAAACACTCATAGTCTACAGCAGCTTTCCATGCACACACATCTAAACAGGGTTGGTTTTAGAATGAGTGTGGTTGAGAATAGAGTCCATTATCAACTTTATCCTAACAGGTTCACATCATAGCCATGTTCATGTTAAAGTATATAATCACAAAATTAATACTTTTTTTCTTCTCATTTTTCTCCAACTAGCAACAGCATTTGTGGGGACCACACATAGTCAACGATAATTAAAGGAGCATGCAGAATCCATTTATACAGTCTGGGGAGTGAGCACCATCAGACTCCTACGTGTCTGAATGTGAATGTTCTGTGATATATTTTATGCTATCCTTTTGAAACTGAAATATAATTATTTGTTAGATGCATTTTACCAACACCCAGAAAAATATTGTATGGTCCTGGCATTATTGGGTTTGTGCACAGATTAAAATCTATGATATGTTTGGCACACGGGCTCTCTCTCTCACACACACACACACACACACACACACACACACACACACACACACACACACACACACACACACACACACATTCATAAGGCATAGCAATACCAGTTTTGCACTTATTTCAACAAATAGCAATATATTTTGCAACAGTGGTACCACCACACCGGATCAGTGACTCAGGTTTAGTCACTTTTATTTACCTCATTAAGGAGTAATGCATACCTGTCACTGTTCCTGACTTCACAGACCTTCCCTTATTTTACTCAAAACTTTGGGTCCATCCATCATAAAAAAATATGATTTGCTGATAAATCATTCAGGATTACAGACAGTCAATAAATCTAGACATCAGAGTTTTATACTGCTTATTGTCCAAAATAATGTATGTTGATGCAAAAGGTGTATTTCTATTAACGTTATAAGTGAATTTGAGTAATATTTAAAACATGTTCCTGATTTTGAGCCTTTACTCTACTTTTATTTTTGGTACTGGGCTGAATTCTTCAACAAAGAAGTTGAGAGTTAGAGTATCTAGTATTCTGCCAGTAGTTTTAAAACTCACAGAAATAGAAAACCATCTCTGAAAACTGGATAAATCAGCTCTTCTTAAAATCTAAGGTCTGCACTCATATTAGCTATTCTGGGTTGCTGATTTCACTAGTGCTTACCTTGCTCATGTTAATTATTAGGTTTATTCTATTAGAGTTATATCATACCACTGTTCAGGTTAATAATCAGCAATCACAATCAGGTACTGATGACCAAGAACAAAGTCAAAGAGGAGGTCAATGAATTCCTGTAGGAATGTCCTCACACAATCTGGTGGACAATAGCTGAGAATAAATCTGCAGTAGACATGTTTTGGTCTACTTAGTGGCAACCTGAGTTATTTGCAGTTCTGCACCACCAAAAACAGCAACCCTACACCCAGTCCTACCCTTCCTGAAGCACTGTATTACCATGAAACCAGGGCAATGACTACAGTTAAGTAAGGGCCAAAGTTTTCCTCAAGCCATGTCTCAGTGATAAATGCAAGGTCTGTATTATGCAACAGATCATCCCAGTATTATTGTGGATTGAACTTTTGTGCACAGTGTCTTAAAATGCATCAAAAGAGGATGGGTCCAGGTTACCTGCCATGGATGTAAAAACAGAACCATGAATAGTGCCAAGAGAAGCAAACTCCACTTCTTCATCACAGGGAAAGGAAGTGTCCATAATGGCCAGCCTCTTCCAACCACTTTGTTGCTTACATGATATATGTAAACATCTGCAGTTGTACACATAGTGAGGGTATGATAAAGGTTTTCAGATTAATTAGCACTGATCTACTGTATTGTATCAGAGGAATCCTAGGGATTCAAGAATACTGAGTCTTGTGACCAGTATGCCTTTCCAGTTCCCACCTAGACTGTACCTCCCCTCTTGGTCAAGCCCAGAGCAAATTTATGAATACATAATCAATTATCCAGGTTCTGTTTATAGGAAGATGGCGTATCACATTATTGTATCTGCTGGGGTTGACTATTCCAGAGATGAGGGAGATGCTGAGCAATGAATCTCTCTATCAGTCTTATTTTATTGTTCTACTAAATCAGGGCTAGAATCATTATTCTGGTATTTCTGGGACTGTTTGATTTGTAAAGGTACAAGTGATCCTGGATTAGTGGGTCTCTGCTTGCTTGGAAGGCAAGGCATAAGTCTCCTCTGATGATAGTGATCCTCATTGTTAGGGACCTCTGGGTTCTTTCCAGCTGTTTGATATCCCTGTGGAGGTGCATCCCAAAGAGGCAACATATTCTACAATTGGTCTGATCAGTACCAAATACAAGGGGGCAATGACATCTTTAGAACTGAATGACATTCATTTCGTGATCAGCTGTGCCAAGTATAAGGATTTCCTGACAACCATTTCTACAAGGCGATCAAAGGAGAGGAAATTATAAACTCAGGTTTGCAGGTCTCTTAACTGCATTTTCATTTTGAAGTGGAGTACTGTCAATAATATGCTGTAGGATATTTTGTCTGACAAATGCAACGATGTTGCATTTTTCACATTTAATTTAAACAAATTTTAATACCTCAGGAATTTATAAGTGCATGTCCCTTCTGCAGGATTTCTGTGACATGGGGTGATTTGACAATAACTCTCAGTTTGTGGTCATCTGCAGACTTGGTAAGCCATAGGTCTTGATTTTTAATCTGTAGGTTAGACAAGCAAATACTGAACAAATCTGGTCCCATGATTGAGCTCTGCAGGACACAACTGGTCACCTTCATGTTGTCTGATGCTGCTCTTGTCACCTGTACCATGTGTATCTGTCTTTTAGCCAGTTAGCTAGTCATCTTACCACATAGGTGTCTATTTGTAACACATGTAGTTTATTAATTATGCTAGCATGGTGAATTGTGTCAAATACCTTAGTCAAATCAAGGTAGACTGTGTGTATAGTGTAACCAGTCAATAGCTTGTGTTACCTTTTTAAAGAAGTTTACCAGGTTCATTAAACTGGATCTAAGTTTTACAAAATCAAATTACTGCTGATCTAGCCTGATGGGATTGTTGATGCCTATGTTAATTGAGTCTGTTATAATGTGTACCTAGGCCTTAAAAAGGAGACTTGTCAGGCTAATGAGTTATAGTTTTTAGGGTCAGATGTAGGCCCACCTTTATGGAATGCGATGATTAGTGCTGCATGACATTTTTTCTGCTACTGAGCCTGCAGCCTGACTCAAGTTAAACAACTTATGAAGAGGTTCTACCAAGGTATGTTTAGTACTATTTAAAAAATAGCTCAATGTGTTATCTGGTCCTATGGAGGAAATGTTCTTAGTCTTGGACAGCACTTTAAGTACATTCTTTTAAGTGATGATAGGGGATGAGAAATAGGGGTATTGCAGGGCTTTGGATAGTCATCTTAGTAGTGGAATATGAGCTAAATGTATTTGTTTGTATATTGACAATGTCCACTAGGTCTGAGGAGATTTTTGCCTTTTATTATAGGTTAATTTACATTGTTGACTTTTGTTTCTTAGGTTTTAACATGACCAAGGAAGGATTTTTAATTGTCTTCAATTGTCAAACTGAGTTCATGGGCTACCATAGTAAATCTAATAGTCTTTTTAAAGTCCTTAGTTGAATTACTAATATTTTCTTTGGCTTGTTTTAATCTGCTATATCCTCTATTTTTTTTTCTTTTTATTGTAAATTTTATAAATGCCTGTAGAGTACCAGGGAGGTTTGCTTTTAATTTTCCCATTGTATTGGGTCTAGATGGGACTGCCATTTCTAAAAATGTATTTATGTGGGTATAAAATGCTTTTGCTAATCTACATACTGAGGTAATGTCTGGGGAGCTGATATTATAAGTGAATTTCAAGACCTCATCATAGAATTAGAGATTTGTGCACAAAGCCTTTAAATTCTGATATATTACTTTTAGGGGGTTACATAGTTTGAGGGAAAAGGTTACTGGCTTATCATCTTACTTAATAGTAGAGGGAGCTAACTACTTCAGTTGTACATTATTGAGCTACATTTGTAAGTATCAGATCAAAACTGTTTTGTCTTCTAGCTGGGCTAATAGCAATCTGGTCCTTTGATTTTTTTTATTTATTAGATCTAAAAACATTTCTGCATATTCTATGTTGAAAGTGTAGGTGCTCCACTCAATTGATGGGTATTTAAAGTCTCGCAGAATGATGGAGCTCTTATCCATGATGTTTAAGAAACAGACATGAACTTCTGGGGTCATGGAAGGTGTTTTGTAACAAGTGATATACTAATAGGTGATATTATTTAGTTTTGCAGTTTGCTATGTTCCATTTGTGTGCCTCTGGGAATCTGTCTTGAGGAAATATGGTCTCTGGAAAATAAAGACACGCAACCACAGTTGCTGTTGGGTTTGAAAACATGGTAAAAGCTAAACCCTGGTATGGGGGGAGTGTTTCCTGGGCATTTAAACCTGTGTTTTAGTAATTATATATATATTTTATTATTCTTATTTATTTCACATTTGTTAACTGGGTTAGTCCAACTGAGTTTGCAAACAAACCTATTTTCAGTGGAGACCTGAGGGGAAAAGCATACATATATATATATATATATATATATATATATATGTATATATCTATACATATATATATATATATATATATATATATATATGGTTCCCATTCAGAAGCCTGAAACATCATAAGCCTGAAAATCAAAATCCTGAAACCAAAAGCCTGAAAATTCAGAATCCTGAAAACTCAAAATCCTGAAAGCCCAAAATCCTGAAAGACCAAAATCCTGAAACTCAAAATCCTGAAAACACAAATAATGCTAATATGTCACTATAAAGACACTAATATCTACCAACTGACCCTGACCCTAACCCTAACCCTAAGGTCCGTCACTATCGCACACTCACCTGACTGGCGCCCTAACCCTAACTCACTTAAACCGCCCCTAACCCCAATATTTGTCACTATTGCATACATGCCTAACCTGCCCTAACCCTAACTCACTTAAACCGCCCCTAACCCTAAAATAAAACCAACCGCACACTTACCTGACCCCAACGCATGACCTAACACCACAGGGCTAACAATAGCAAAGCCACAATGACATCAGTATGTCTATTTTGTGTTTTCAGGATTTTGAGTTTCAGGATTTTGGTCTTTCAGGATTTTGGGCTTTCAGGATTTTGAGTTTTCAGGATTCTGAATTTTCAGGCTTTTGGTTTCAGGATTTTGATTTTCAGGCTTATGATGTTTCAGGCTTCTGAATGGGAACCATATATATATATATATATATATATATATATATATATATATATATATATACACACACACACACACACACACACACACTATATATATATATATATATATATATATATATATATATATATATATATATAAAAGAGAGAGAGAGAGAGATGTTCAAAAAGCAGGAGTGCCTCAAGATCAGGCAGCATGTTTAAGCTTTTAAGCTTCTGGCATTGAGCAGAGCAACCTTAATCTGTTCCTGACTTGATACTGATGCAGGTGCTATGCTGAAATGTTCATTAACTGACCTTTGCCTAAGTAAGGCACTGTGGGGGCAGTAAGGGCATTAGCCTGTATGCAGAAGCTTTAGATCAAAAGATGTAAACCATCCTTTGCAACACAAGTAAGATTGTCAAGTATCCTTTTCCATTTTAGCACATATCAGATCTCCATACGATGTCACCACCAGTTAATAAGTCAATTCTTAAAGCCATTTATCTTCCTTTGTACCTAGGATTCATTCTTGGATAATGAGGGTTTTGCTCCACATCAGGGTCTTGACTCCATTTGTGACATGCTTAGACAGCTCATAAATTCTCTTTACATCTTATTCAGGGTTTTTCACCCCATGTCATTCACCCTCACATGCATAACTCCTATGTTGCAGTTATTTTTTGTTTGGTGCAATGATCTTAAGGGTGTGAGATCCTACCACGTGAAAGACAACTCACTATTAACCTGTCTTTGTCCAGCCAAGTGAGTAGGGAATCTCTGTCACTTTCACTATGTAGTCAGAATTCACTAAAACATTTTTGTTAGTAGACTGGTCTGGTGAACTACATCTGAGGTCCCTGGTTTCTTGATGACTCCTTGTCAAAGGAGATATATTAAGTAATGTGATGTTTGGCTTTTATTTTTGCTGTGACTTAATCCTTATGTGTCTAGAATGCTTAAGTGAGGATTCTTTACAATGTTAACACACAAAGTATTATGAGTCAGAGATGGGTGCACAACATGTGATATTTTAGTCCAATGCTCACAATCTGTTTAACTATTTGCACCTCTTGCATAGTTAGCTGTGTTTAGTAAGAGGTCATTATCAGTCTTGACCTTATTTGTTGGGGCTAATGGGCTAAGTTGCACAATATAATGTCACTAGGGCTGTTCAATCTTCTGAGTGCTAGGTGCTTGGTTCTGCTTGCTAATGTAGTATAACAAGCAATGTGTAGCTTGCTGCAGCTGTACATATCAAGAGCCTATTTAGTGATATGATACAGGTGAGATGGTTATATTAGGAATACTTACAACTGAAAGGCTCCAGAGAGCACCCCAGCACTACCAGGCTATACCTCATATCATGCTTTTTGGCCCCAAAACCCGGAACGAACCACAAAAGGAGGGGGAGTTTCCATATATATCAAGGATATCCACACCTCCAGGTTAGTGGCATTGCATGAAGTATCGGAGACCATCCATGTGCAACTAACAGTGGGCAAGACTGCTTTTCAGTTTATAGCATCCTACAGACCACCCTCTCAAAGTCAGGAATCCCATTCGGCTTTCCTGAAAACATTGGAGAACATGAAGATCTCTCCGAACACCATTATATTGGGTGACTTCAACTACCCAAACATTGACTGGAAGCACTACTCAAGTCCCAGCACCTTAGCCCAAAGATTCCTAGAAATTATAAACTCAAATGCTATGGAACAACTAGTCACCACTCCCACAAGAGGGGACAACATACTAGACCTGATCATTACCAACATGGGGACTCTATGCTCCACACCAGAAGTATATGCCTCATTGGTAAGATCAGACCATAAATTAATTTCACTGGATGTCCACATCCCGACCCCACCCCCAGCCCAGAAAACCACAGTGAAAAACTTCTCAAAAGCGAACTTCTCACTTCTCAAAACTGAAGTGGAATCCTTCAAGGCCCCAGGGCCAGTGGATACTACAGCCCAAACTGCAGAATCCTATATAAATGCATTCTACGGACATCTCCAGGAATGCATGGATCATGCTATCCCAAACAAAACCAAGACCCAATCATCCAAAGGCAGGCGTCCAGTCTGGTGGACCCTGCCATAAATAAACTGTACAACAGAAGGAGGAAGCTACTACATGATAGAGCAAAATCCCTAATAGGGAAGGCATCTCTGATCAGTACTAGCAAAAATTACGATCCTCATAAAATCCTCCAAGGCCAGCTTTGAGAGAAAAATTGCACAGGACACCAAAGACAATCATAAGGCTTTTTCAGTTATGTTAGAAACCTGGGATGCAACTCCCAGACTTGTTCTGAGTTGATTCTAAATGACAAAAAATACACTGAACCCACAGACATCGCCACTATCCTGGCAGACAGGTTCAGTGCAAGCTTCTCCACCCTCCCCAAAAGAGCAAGTATCTATCCCGGCAGAGGGCTGCCTCCCAAACATCTCAGATGCTCAGGTGAAGGCTGCCCTCTCAAAAGCAAAAAACACTGCTTACATGGGACCAGATGGCATCCCAGGGTGCGTCCTACATGAACTACAAGAGGAACTAATCCCTCAAATAAAACAGCTATACAATCTCAGCCTCACTACAGGATATGTGCCCACAGAATGGCGTACAGCAACAGTGGTCCCACTCCACAAAGGTGGAGCCTCTATGGACCCTGGAAACTATCGCCCCATAAGCCTGACTAGCTTAGTCTGCAAGCCTATGGAGAGGATCATCATGGAGCTCATAAACAAAGACATTGGGGACCTACAGACACTAGATCCTACCCAGTTCGGCTTTGTCAAGGGCAGATCCTGCCTTTTGAACCTGGTTGACTTCTTTGAAACAGTCACCAAAGCCATAGATGAAGGGAAGGTAGTCCACACAGCCTATCTGGACCTTGCAAAGGCATTTGACACAATACCCCACTCGGGCATCATAGATAAGCTATCCAGCTTAAATATAAACCCCTATGTCACAAGATGGGTCACAAACTGGCTCAAAGACAGAACCCACAGAGTGAGAGTTGCTGGAGCCATGTCAGACTCGAAATCGGTCACAAGTGGTGTCCCACAGGGTTCTGTCCTGGGACCACTCTTGTTCGGTATATACGTTTCCGAGGTACAGGCAAATGTGGGAAGACTATGGCTCACCAAGTTCGCAGACGACTGCAAACTGGGTGCCATAATCAACTCTCCAGCTGACACAAACATCCTTCAAAAAGGTCTCACAGAGACAGATAACTGGTACCAGCGCCATGGTTTAAAGCTAAATGCCAAAAAATGTATAGTCATACCCTTTGGCAAAAACAATGTGCCCACAAATTACCACATAGGCGGGAACCCATTAAGTACAGAGAAAGTTATTAGGGACCTGGGGACCCAAGTTGATAGCAATCTCTCCTTTGAAAACCACATTGCCAAAGTGGTTAGAAAGACCTTCTACATAGCCCACCTCATCACAAAGGGTTTCACATCTAGATCAAGAGAGGTAATCGTGCCCCTTTATTCATCCCTCATCAGGCCCATCATAGAATACAATGCCCCTTTTGGGATGTACCTTACCCGACACCTGCAGCAATTAGAAAGACCCCAAAAGTATCTCACCAAGAGGATCAATGGTCTCAAACAGATGCCATATACTGCTCAGTTAAAAAAACTCCAGCTCTCCTCAGTTGCATACCGCCTACTTCGAGGCGATCTATGCCTGACATACAAAGCTGTGTCAAATCCAGAATTAATGGACATGCTCCACCTCAGTAAATCTAAATCCCTTAGAGACACATGCTCGAGGGACTTGAACCTCAGCACAGAAATAAATAGAACTTGCTGGAGGGACAGGTTCATAACCCAGAGCCTCCCTTCTCTCTGGAATAGAATTCCAGTTCATGTGAGGCAGAGCACCTCACTGAATCTCTTCAAGAAGAATCTCGATAAGTGGATGGGGGATCGTAGGTTTGTCCCAGGGATTACTCCCGTGTCACTATTAGACAGAGGCACAGTAAACTAAACCTTAAAAAGGGCACAGTATACTCAAATCAAGGGGTGGCGTAAGCCATACAGAATCGGGCTAGGCTTATAATTGCCCCAGGGCAGATAGCCTAGTATGAACCTATGAACCTATGAAAGCCCCTACATCAGTGGAGGGCATATTTCAATCCCACTGTGCTAAGCACAGCTCTGTGCTGCACAGACATAGGAAGTGAAAGAACCAATGAAAACTAGGCAAAGCTCTAAATAATAGGGTTTATCTTCCTCAGAATTGCAGTAACTATCCTCCTTCCACAAGGATAACCAGTACAAGCTCTAGATGACTTGCACACCTGGCCAGAACTTGTTCTTTGCTATAACTTACTTTGAAAGTGATTGAAAACACAGCAAATAAATGCAGCAACTTTAATAAATTCACTTAGCAGTACAGAAACCACTTGAAATGCAGTCTGATGGGGAGGATCAGTATTAGAACACTGCACTTAAGTGCCCTAACTAATTGCTATGATAGAACAGGCTAAATATTGCCCACAAATGATAAACATTAAGTCTGCTGCCAGCTTAAACTGTTAGGTAAAGACACTAAATAAACAAAACAAATATATACAAATAGCTTAAAATAAGGGACAGCATAGACTCAAATGAAGTGCTCTAGCAGATACTAATACAAATTGTTAAAGCAGCACAACAAATGATCATTTCAAGTTCTGCACCAACAAATTAATTCAACTGGATAATTATGCTTGTATTAATGAAAAAAATAAGTGTCATGAAGTCTCCTCTAATTCTTCACATATAGCCATGGAAAACAAAACCACTTGTGAATCTAGTAAACCTGAACAAGCAGTAAGGACACATAGTTATGGTAGTCACAGACAGTACAAGTAAATCTTCCAGAAGCAGACCTCCAGGTAATTCTAAATTAGGATGTCTCATAAAGGAGATTAAAAATAGCGGTTCATCTGTGTGTTGACATCTAGCAAGCACAAACACAAAGGATCTGCCTGTTGTTGCAAATGCACCCAAAAGTGATTCAGTTTGAGAGTAAAGATATTCTTGATTCAAGAATACTGATAAACGGTAAGACCCAAACTATAAAAATACATGAGACCTGCTTCCATACTGAAAACTGCTATCATGAGGTTTGTTTCAATACAGGAAACCACTAATGTTGGCAGATTAGGTAGAACTATGTTATAAAAGTGTTTTCACTTACACCAAAAGCTATACCTGCTAATGGGCAATGGCAGCTATTCTGAAACAGCAAGAGTAGGCAAAAGCACAGAATTCATACTACACTACAAAAACAGGTAGTGTAGAATTAAAATTCAGGAACAGTTGCTTTAAATCAGAGCAGAACTGTACAGATGCCTCAGAACTTCTGTCAAACTATCAAAATCATCAACGATTTGTTGTAGAACAGTAAACCATTAAATGACAGTAAGAGAAACAGTTTCAGCATTACAGGTAACCATTTGCTACCATCTTCCTACAAATACACACACACATATATATGTGTGTGTAGATATATATATATATATATATATATATATATATATATATATATATATATATATATATATATATATATTTATATATAGGGATCACTATCATATGATCGAAGTTTCAAAACTTCGAAATTCATATGATCGAAGTTTTGAAATAATGAATGGGGACCGGATTCACAAAGGCTTGCACGTAGTCTAAGAGTAGAGTAAGACTCCATGCAGCCAACATATCTGCCGAGCGATCCAGGAACAGCCGGCAGGGGTGTGCAAGAGAGCTCCTAAAACGGCTCTTACACGGACAGGGTTAGGTTATGTAAATTACCTCATTTGCTGCCAAAAGCTATGCAAATGAGATAAATTTGCGATCCAGGAAACCCTAACCTGTCCGAGTAAGAGTAGTGTTATTTGTAGAAATGTACTCCATTGTCAACTGAGTACCATTCTGCAAATAGCAAAACGGAGCCGTGCCAGCTCCAAATAAAGGATGCATCCAGTTGAGGAAGCATGCCAATGGCCTAAATATACGGCCATTGACAATTTTTCCCATTGCAAAATAAAAAAAAAAAATAATTAATTTTTTTACCTCGATCTCCGAAGTTTAAGCATAGAGCAGCTGCACTCTAAAAACATGAAAAATAAAATAAAAGCCACAAACAGGAATTTTATTCAAAATATTCAACTGCCATGCAAGTGAATGGCAGGCTGAAGACAACATGGCTACTGAGTAGAGGTTGCTAAGGGGGGAAGCTCAGTCTAAGAGATGTAACCGACCATTAGTAGGCAATCCTATGCAAATGAGGGTAAGGATAGTGAATCCCAATTTTACATGGCATATGAGCAAAGTCTGTGGAGTGTAAGAGTAGGATAAGGGGAGTATCAGAGTAGAAGATAGGTGACATCATGAGGGGGTATGTATGAAAGAATGTAAGCTCATTGGAGCAGAGTGGCATGTGTTTGCTGTCGGTTACTCATCACTGGAAGAGGCGTGTCAACAGGTATCCTAGCTAAAGCCAAGAAATTGAAAGTGTATGCCGTGGATAACACTAAAGTTTCTTGTTGAAGTGCCTGCAATGTGTTTGCATGTGGGTGCACGCCTGTAAATCTGAGTAAGACTGTGTGCATGTGTGTGCACCTGTGTGCACGCGTTTAAGCCGGATTAAGCATGTGTAAGGTTGTTGAAATCTCTGTAAGCGCATTTGCGCCTGTGTGCACGCATTCAAGCAAGAGTCAGCAAGTGTTAGGCTGTATAAGCATGTGTGCCTGTGTGTGAGCTGGTGTGCGTGTGTTTGCGCTTGTTTGCGTGGGGCTGCCCCCTGTGGAAACAGAAAGGGAAAAGGAAGCACAACAAATAGTACGAAGTTAACCAAGGAGAACTAGCAGAGCAAGCAGGTGAAAACAATCAGAATCAGGCAATTACACAAGCAGTACACTAGCCCAGCCCAGCCCAGCACTTAAAACTCTGCAAACAACTTTCCACCATGTTTTCCTCAGAGACACTGCAACACTGCAGTAAACTAAGAGAAGTGAAAACTTAAAAAGCTTTACTGAGACAAAGAAATGTTAGGGGCTGCCATGGCTGTTATAAGGTTAGACATATGCAACATGCTGAGGGTGGTGACAATGCGAATGCTGCTGAGCAACCCACAGTGAGGAGACGGAGAAGAGTGTACAGGCCCAGGGTAACCTACCAGAGGCTACATGAGCTGGAGATAGTGATGCGCTATAGAGTGGACAGAGACCTCATGCAGAAAATTGTTGAGCTGTGCAGGCCATGCCTCACACACAGAACCAACAGAGGGGAACCCATCCCAGTGGAAACCAAGGTATGTGTTGGCCTAAGAATACTAGCAACAGGTGCCTTCCAGAGACCAACTGGTGATATGATGGGGATTTCACAGGCATCAGCATCCAGGGTACTGCAACAGTTCCTGAATGCCATTTCAGCACATGTCGATGATCATGTATATTTCCCCAGTTCCCGTGAGGTATTGGCCAGCAATATGTGATTTTTCCAGCAAATAGCGGAATACCCTGAGGTAGTGGGTGCAATAGACTGCATGCACATATGCATCAAAGCACTAGCTGGTGAGCGAGGTAGGGCCTACTTTAACCGCAAGGGCTTCCCCTCCATCAACTGCCAGGTCATGTGTGATGCCCAGGGCATAATACTGAATGTGTGTGCTGGTTGCCCTGGAAGCTACCATGATTCCCATATCTGGTATCTGACACAGCTGTACCAGACATTTGCCAATGGGGACATTCCTCATGGTCACCTAGTGGGGGATGCTGGATATGCACTGGAGCCGTGGCTGATGACACCCATCAGAAATGCACACACACCTGAACAGGAACGCCATAATGAGGCACACGCACAAACACAAAATGTAATCGAGCGTGTGTTTGGGCTGGTCAAGTCATGGTTCTGGTGCCTGGACACATCTGGTGGTGCCTTGCAGTACTCACTAACTACATGTACCCAAATTGTCATGGTATGTGCTATGCTGCATAATATGATCCTGTGAAAACAGCTGCAGCAGGAGCAGCATAGGTCTGGGCCAAACAGCCCCCCACCATTGCCAAGGCCATCACAGGCAGACCGTGACTCAGAGGAGGAACAACCTGAGCCTGCCCCAGAAGGAGAAGGAGGCATGCCCAGTATGATTTGGCCTTGGCAAAGAGGCAACGCATAGCACATGCACTGGCTCAGTAGGAACCCTGGAAATGATACCTCTCTCTGACTCTCACATATAGTAAAAGGGATGCCTAGCTTGACACTACCTGTTTTCAAACATGTATAGGGAGTGTACTATGTGCATCCGACATAGGCAGCCCTGCAGCACCACCTGAGGCATGATTGACATGTTTTAAGCAATATAAAGCAGTGCTAAACAGCTTTTACCACTATTTGGTATATGTAAACAAAATTGCACACACTAACTAGCACAACTTTGGGCAATGTTGAGCAATATTGGGCAACATTCAGCAATGTTGGTTAACGTTGAGCAATGTTGGGCAAGCTCGGTCAAGGTTGGGCATAGTTGAGCAAAAGCAGGTAAACATGCTCATATTTGCTTTACTGGTCCTTAAGCAGTCTGGTCTGCCCAGTATGAAAATATAAAGCAGTGACAGTCCTCGAACCCAGGACACTGTGCACTACAATCTCAGTACTGAGCCACTAAACTATGACAGTATTTCACTGGTCAGCCTGTATGAAGAAATGTTGATAATGGAATGGAATGTCTCATGGAAACCCTGCAGGCACAGCATAATCCCTGTAGAGTTATGACACAAAGGTGAGCCCTGCAGTAAAAATACAACTTGATTTGCAACACACATATAGTATAAATGTTAATATTGGGCGTGTTCACACATGTCAACAAATGTAGTGGACATCAGACAGCAACATACTGAAAGGTCACACTGGGCATGCTCACAGACTTAGGCCATGTCTGAGTACAGCAGTGGGCCACACATATCTGGCAGTTGCATGGGTTAACCCAGGAACCTCTCACTATTCACCAATCCTGCCTTGTGCACACAGTTATATGACAACAGACACATATATAATATATTGGAACCCTGCCATAATCAAATATGTACTACAGATACTTAGGTTGTTCATAGAAAGTGGAAAAGCAAAGAAGATAAAAAACCTGCAATCAGTATCATCAATAAACAATGTGCACTCCAAACATTATCCAATCCAGGTTATGGAAAGATTATCTGCGAAGGAGTCCAGACAGAACCATGACACTTCCTTCAGCTATGTCATAAATAGCAATGCACACTCATATATGTCCTGAGTCAGGGCCAACTGTAAATGACTGACAATGCCAACATCCTGTCAGACAGGCCCATACATACATACATACACACTGACAAAAGGCCCTATCATCATGCCAGGAGATATCACATGTAGAATGGGTAAACAGCTCCTTCCAAATCTGAAAACATGGCATCAATTGGTTTACATTGTTTCCCTATATGTGTCATAAGTGAACTGTAGAACAAACAGACCCTGCACCTGAACAGTCTGTTGAGCCTCACCCTCTCTACAGGATATGAAACTGTTGAATGGGTTACAGCAACATATGCCAGACTCCACAAGTGTTGGTGCACAACAGACCATGGGAACGATAGTCTTATAAGCCTATGAAGTCTGATTTGCAAGGCCATGGTGTCCATCATGATTGAAGTCATAAACAGAGCTATTGGAAGCCTACAAACACACAACCCTACCAGCTTTGGTTTGGTCATGTGCAGATCATGGTTCCCAAACCTGCTAGACTGTTTGCAAGGCAGCCACCCAGGACATACATCACTGAAATGAGCTGCACACGTCCCACATAGACTTTGAATAGCCCTTTTCCAACATCCCAGACACATGTCGTATCCACAAAATCAACAACCTGTGCATAAATATGTATTGTCATCTGATGGATTGGCAACTGGGCCACAGATAGATCACACAAGGTAAGAATTGTGGAGTCCTGTTCAAGCTGGTAACACCTGCTGTCCCCCATGGCTCAGTCCTGGGATTGCATAAAACAAAGTGCACACACATTACCATGTCTAGTCTGATGATGTCAGCATCCTACAAATATAGCAGGAGAAATGAAAACACCCAGTAAAACATATAGCGTGTCATGTTAATGCGTATTTTTCTAATATAATAGCATAGTTAGGTAGGGGTTTGAATTCTGCAATTGTTTAGTGTGTGGGGGCGGTGTATCTTTGTGTGTGATTTTCTTTGAGAGGAGTGCCCTTTTTGAAAACACCTTAAAAGTGGTATATTCCTCTTTGGCAAGTCTGATGATGTCAGCTGCCCACAAATATTGCAGTGGAAATAAAAGCTCCCAAAAAGTCATATAGTGTGTTGTGTTAATGCATATCTATCTAGTATTATAGCATAGTTCGGTAGGGGTTTGAATCCTGCAATTGCTGAGTGTGTGTTCCTTGGGGGGGGGGGTGTATGTTTGTGTGTGATTTCCTTTAAAAGGAGTGCCCTTTTTGGAGACTAGGAAAACACCTTAAAAGTGGTATATTCCTCTTTGGCAAGTCTGATGATGTCAGCATCCCACAAATATAGCAGTGGAAGTACAAACTCCCAGTAAAGTATATAGCGCTTCATGTTAATGCGTACTTCCCTAGTGTCATAACTGTCGTATTCTTTTACCATAGAAAGAAGACGCGGGACAACTGTGTGCAGTTGGTACCAACTCCAAACTTTAATGACCGGCCAGCATACATACAGTACACAACAACTTCCTGTCTCACGCCCTTGCGTCATGCACTTTCCCCCGCCCCCAAAGAGCACTAGCTAAGGCAAGACAACACAGTCCATTGAATACACCACATCTCCTTTTCCATAAGGCCCCCTTTCCACTTAACACAAAACCCAGATCTATTCAATTTCTCCCACTTCACTACGAACTTGGTACATTGACACCAAATGCTCACTTAGCCACATTCAGATTACTATAAACCCCAAATGACATTGTTATTTATACACTGATCTTCACAGATCCAAACGGTCCGGCTTGTTAATAACTCTTCCTGATCTGGTCCTCACAACATCACTGTGTGCCCGGGCTTCCAGGGGAGGGCCATTGCAAAATGGCAAGGCCTCATTGGTCTTACTTAGCACACTTTCCGGACACTCAGGGTTTGATTCACAGTCAGGCTCAGATAGGGGAATCAAATGCACACGGTTTCGCCACACAGTCCCTTGGGGCACATCCACCTTGAATGACCTCGGCGAATAATGTTTTTGCTCTACAGTACCTGGGGTCTTCATATCTGTAACCCAAACCTGGTCAACGGGCAACACATCCCCAGAGGCCTCCCCCGATGGCGTCTGTTGTAGTTTTCGCCATTATACACCCTCTTCTCCCCTCTTTCCCCATGAGCCTTCTCCAGTCCGCTGCACAGGGTCCAACTGCGAAGGATGAATCGGAAGAGAGGTCCGCAACCGTCGTCCCATAAGAAGTTCCGCAGGGCTATAACCATTCTGCAGTGGCGTTGTCCTGTACGCCAAAAGAGCCATGTACGGGTCAGCACTTTTTTTTAACAGGTTCTTCACCGTCTGCACCGCACGTTCTTCCTCCCCGTTACTCTGCGGGAACCTGGGGCTGCTAGTGACATGCTCAAAGCCATAAGCGGTTGCAAAGGCCGCAAAAGACTGCCCTGAAAACTGAGGTCCATTATCAGACACAAGTACCTCTGGGATACCATGGCGAGCGAAGAAAGATTTTAGGTGGGTGATGACCTCGTTGGATGTGCTATGTTTCAACAATGCGATCTCAAGAAACCTGGATAAGTAGTCCACAGCAAGGAGGTAAGTGTGACCTTTTAATTCAAATAAATCCGCGCCCACTCTTTGCCATGGTCGGTCAGGACATTCTGTTGGGATGAGGGGCTCAGGAGGATTCCTTCTCTCTGAGATGCACGTCCTGCATCTTAAAACCATGTCATTTATCTGCTGGCTAAGTCCCGGCCACCAGACGGTCTGACAGGCTCTGGCTTTGCACTTCACGATGCCTTGATGTCCCTCATGTAATTTCAACAACACCTCATTACGCATGGCAGAGGGGATAACAAGGCGTGAATCTTTTAAAAGCAACCCATCTTTCACTGTTAGTGTGGACCGATCTGGCCAGTAGCTCTTCAGTAAGGGTTCCTGGTTCGCATACAGCGGCCACCCCTGGCTGCACAAGTCCATGACCCGCGCACACACACTGTCCGCTTTCAGCTGCTCCCGTAGTGTTTGGAGGAAGGATGGCTTCACCTGCATGTTTTCCACAATACTGTTCACGTAAATATCCGTGTCCTCCATTAACTCCGTTTCCTCCGGGGTTAGCTTGGTTTTAAGTGGAGAACGTGACAGGGCATCTGCCACCCACAGTGATTTCCCTGGAGCGTACTGCACCGTGTATGAGAACTGCATCAATCTCATCCTAAAGCGTTGGATTCTGGGCGGTAGAAGATCCAGCGCCTGACCTCCCAGCAATGAAACCAGGGGTTTGTGATCAGTCTCTAGACAGAACGATTTGCCTAATAGGTAATCTCGAAAGCGTTCACATGCCCAGGTAGACGCTAGGGCCTCTTTCTCAACCTGTGCGTATCGTCGCTCTGTGGGTGAGAGTGACCTTGATGCATATGCCAGGGGTCTCCAGCCGTCCTCCCATTGTTGCTGCAACACACTCCCTAACCCAAAGGAAGAAGCATCCGCGGAAACCTTCGTATCCCTCTCCGGGTCATACACAGCCAAAACTGGAGGTGAGGTGATTGCCTCTTTTAAGTCCTTGAATGCCTTTTCCTGGTCCCCACCCCAGTACCAGCTGTTCCTTTTTGATAATAAGTCTCTCAAAGCTCTGTCCCTCTCAGCCAAATGAGGGATGAACTTCCCCACCTGATTCACCATGCCCAGGAAACTCCTAAGTTCTCCTACTGTAGCAGGTGCCGCCATCTCCGTGATGGACGCGGTCCTCCTTGGGTCCGGGCTTATACCAGCATTCGTAATGACATGGCCCAAGAAAGTCACTGTGCCCCTCGACAGGTCACATTTCCCTACATTCAACATAATACCTGCTTCTTCCAGTCTCTTTAATACCGCGTGAAGCCGGGCATCGTGTTCCTCCTGGCAACGCCCCCAGACCAACACATCGTCCATGTGACAAATCACACCCTCTAAGCCTTCAATGACCTCTGCCATCATGCGTTGAAAGTGTTCGGGTGCAGAATTAATGCCAAAGGGAAGGCGATTGAAACGGAAACGCCCAAAAGGGGTTATGAATGTGGTAAGCGCGGCCGACTCCTCTGACAAAGGAATTTGCCAAAATCCCATATTTGCATCCAGTTTGCTAAACACCTTCCCCAGCGAGCATCCCAAGACTCTGCTCAACCGAGGGCAGCGAACCTTTCCCTGCATACGTATTCATTTAGCTTAGTGTAGTCTACACATAGTCTCAGTCTGTTACTGTCTTTCTTTGGGACTACCACCATGCCTGCACACCAATCAGTAGGTTCTTCCATTCTGGTAACGACACCCAGCGCCCATCCTCATTAACTCCTCTTTCACTTTCCCCATCAATGGCAGTGGTATCCTCCTGGGAGTCTTCAGAGAGTATGGCACCGCCTTTGGCTGAAGCTTTATGTGGTACTTTCGCTGCACTACCCCCAACCCAGAGCATAAGTCCGGGTATGAGGTCTTCAAAGACTCCATGGTGATAGCATCAACACGTTTCAGGAGGCCCAGCCCCAAAATAGCAGGAAGGCCTAAAAGCGGCATGCGGAGTCCTTTTACAACATACACTTTCTCACATGTCTGTCTTTGTCCATAGCCAAGCTGAAGCTCCAAGGATCCTGTAACCTCCAGTGGCATCCCTCCCGGACCCAACAAGGGTTTCTCCGGCTGCTGGAGTACAGGAGCACTCTTTCCACTGAACAAGTTGTGCAGGTCTGACTTGGAGATAACAGTAACATCCGCCCCCGTGTCAAGCTTGAAAGTCATAGGTGTGCCCTGTATTTTCACCTCCACAATCCGGGAATGGTTCCCGGAGGAGACAGAACCAAGGAAGAACCCCTGTTCTTCACGCTCACCCGGCTCCTCGTCTTCCTCAATACTCTGCACCACCTTGAACTGTCGGCAGACCCGCTGGTAGTGGCCCTTCTTCCCACACGAGCGACATCTTGCAGCAATCGCCGGGCATAGGAGTCTATGGTGAAATGGCCCCCCACACCTGTAACACTGCGAGCTCGGGGCGTCTTTACTCTTTTGCGTCTGGCGCTGAAAAATCGGTGCCAAAGGCTTACCCCAACTTTTCGAGGCCTCTGGCCTGCGCCTGGCGTCCAGTGGTGTCTGCACAGCATTCACGTTATACTGCAGGGCGGTACTGTCGCACCGCAAGGCCGTTTGCTGCTTCTTGACCTCCTCCGACTGTCTGGCCATATTTACAGCTCTCTAAGTCCAACTCTTTCTCCATCTGCATCCGCCGACAGTCTGGTGTCTGCTAAGCCCACAACAATTCTATCCCTTATAAGCTCGTCGCAGCCCCATAACTGCAATGTTCGCTAAAGCATGCAGGGCAGTAACAAAACCATCAACAGTCTCGTTCAGTTCTTGTTTTCGCATGTTAAATCGCACGCTCATAAACAATGTTCTTTTGACAATAAAAATCTTTCAAACCCTCCTTCACTTTGGCATACTCCTGATGCTCTGCCTCGGTTAGCTTGAGGCCTCTCAAGACATCGTCGGCCTCATCGCCCATACAGTATATCAGGGTGTTCACCTGGTTCCCCTCTGGGTTGGAAGATAAATTACTGGCCTGCCGGGACCGCTCAAACCGGCGAATCCATCGTGTCCATTCGTGGGGTTTGGAGAAGTCAAAGGGCTCTGGCGGCTGAATACTGAATGTAGCATTGGGAGCACTAGCTGCCATGTTGATTCTAGCACGTGGCTGCCGACCATTCTCGTCGTCCGACATGTCCGCTCTCCACGTCACTTGGCCACTTGTACGATCTTCAGCAAGAGGTCAGCACGCCCAGGCACAGCCACACAGCACTTCTGACACCATGTCGTATTCTTTTACCATAGAAAGAAGACGCGGGACAACTGTGTGCAGTTGGTACCAACTCCAAACTTTAATGACCGGCCAGCATACATACAGTACACAACAACTTCCTGTCTCACGCCCTTGCGTCATGCACTTTCCCCCGCCCCCAAAGAGCACTAGCTAAGGCAAGACAACACAGTCCATTGAATACACCACAATAACATAGTTATGTAGGTGTTTGAATCCTGCAATTGCTGAGTGTGTGTGACACTGTTGGTCAACGTGTTGTGGATTTTGCTTTTACTACTGTATGACATATCAGTAAAACAACAGTATGTGCATTGCACACTTCAGGTATCTGTGTGGCAAATACATATATGTACATGTGACCTCAATTAGTTCATAGGTGTGAAGCCTGCTTTCTACATGAATACATCTGTTACCTTTGACAGATTCTGCTGCTGCTTCTCAGACCTTAGGTCACATATGTATGTTTGTGACAAGGCTAGCCACTGTAGTGATCTGTGGCCTAGGTCATCTGTGTCACACACACCCATGACAGTTTCTATAGAATAGTGTGAGTGAGGGTTCATGCCTGGGGTATATTTCAGACATGTTCAAACACAACAAAGTCTGTCAATAATGGACATTCATTATAGATGTACAACAACTTTGTGGATATGCATACAGACCCCTTATTGCTTATGTGATACACCGAGGGACTTCAGAATACCTCTGGAAATGTGAATACCAAAGGACAGATGACATAACACTTGGCTGTATGTACACATCGGTACCAGTTCTACATGTTGGGGGCTACTACCTATCTGGTACTGTTGGGATACTATGTTTAGTAAATGTGGATGACTATGCTATAGTTGGCGTATAGCTTTACAGCATGGGTTGGACAACAGGTATCTGTCTGTATGATACCCTTGTGGAGGATAAGTGTCTCATCCGGAGAATGCATTATAGACCACTGTATGCATTTTCAGATGTGGACGGACATATCCCTAGTGTGTTTGCTTGTACCTAAGAGAGCTACATGCCAAACAAGAGTGGTTCAAGGAATGAGTGGCGGTCAATACCACTGGTTACTGGTATAGTATAGTACCAGAAGGATCCAAATGCTACTGAGTTTCCTACATCTGTGTGTCAGTTGTCAAGACATCATCTAACGATTGGTTATAGTCAGGCTGTTGAGGTTGTGTATACTACCAGAATGCAAACCAATGACAGATAATAACAGTATCACCCACAGCATAGTGTCAAACCATCTATTTTTTGAGAAGGAAACAACTGAGTTTGTTTTCTTATATCCTTTATTCTGTGAAGTTAAAAATGTAGTGTCTATGAACACCTAGCAAATGTAACATAGGTTCATAGGTGTGTACTAGGCTAATGGCCCTGGAGCCTTTATAAGCCTAGCCCAAAGCATTCCCTGGCATTGTGCCATTCGTTAGTCTCCAGTACCCCTATCTAGCAGGACCATTTTTCGATTTCCCATCCACTCGTCAAGATTTCTCTTGAAGAGGGCTAGTGAGGTGCTCTGCTTGACCTGTATTGGAAGTCTGTTCCAGAGCATGGACAGTCTCTGGGTTAAGAACCTGTCCCTCCAGCATGTTCTGTTGATTGAGGTAATTAGGTTGAGATCTCTGGATCATGTTCTACAGAGGGATTGTGATTTTTTTTTAGATGTAGCATATCTAACAGTGCTGGGTCAGACATGGCTTTGTAGGTCAAGCAGAGATCACCTCTAAGTAGGTGATATGAGACACGGTAAAGCTTGAGTTTTTTGAGTCTCTCCACATAAGGCATGTGTTTATGTCCTAAGATCCTCTTAGTGAAGTATTTTTGTGGCCTTTCCAGTTGTTGTAGTTGTCTAGTGAGGTACATACCAAATGGGGCATTGTACTCTATAATAGGTCTAATGAGGGAAGAGTAGGGGGAGACTATAACTGCTTTCTTCCTGGATGCAAAACCTTAGTAATGAGATGTGCCACATAGAAAGATTTTCTGACCACAGTGTCAATGTGGTTGTCAAAGGACAGGTTGCTATCAATCTGTGTTCCCAGATCTCTTATTACACCTTCGGCATTTAGTGGATTACTATCAGTGTGGTAGTTCATGGGCACCAAGTTTTTCCCAAAGGGAATGATGATGCATTTTTTGGCATTGTGCTCCCTAAATCTCATGGAGAGTCAGTAATGGCTCCCAGTTAGCAATCATCAGCAACCTTGGTTAGCCAGAGTCCTTTTATGTTGGCCTGGACTTCAGAGAAGTAGATGCCAAACAGAAGAGGATCCAAGACCGATCCCTTGGGGACACCACTCATTACTGGTCAGTAGTCAGACTTGGAATCTACTACTTTCACAGCATGGGTTCTATCAGTAAGCCAGTTTGCAACCCACCTTGCGATGTAGGGGTTTATGCCTAGTTTAGTGAGTCTATCTATGATTCCTGAGTGAGGAATGGTATCAAAGGCTTTGGCCAGATTGAGCTAGGCTGTTTGAACTACCTTGCCTTCATGCACAGCTCCGGTGACAGACTTAAAGAAGTCTACCAGTTTGAGCAGGCATGATCTACCCTTCACAAATCCAAACTGCGTGGGGTCTAGAGTTTGGAGATTTCCAATGTCCCCAATAATAAGGTCCATGATGATGCACTCCATAGCCTTACACACCAGACTCGTCAGGTTAATGAGTCGGCAGTAAGATGACTAGATCAAAGTGTGGTAAGCAATTTTAAGCAAAAAAAAAAAAAAAAAAAAAAAAAAAAAAAAAAAAAGCAAATAGAGGTACTTATAATCAATCAAAGTCTGTCTTTCTCCTCTCTGTTGCTGCTGTAGTAGTCTGCAGGATGCCAGAACAGGATCTGCTGAGCTAAAGCAAGCACAAACCCATGCAAACATGGGTTTTTAAGGCAGAAAGTTAAAATGGATAGAAAGCAGCCCAAAACAGCCAATAAGGTTCAGTTTCAGAGCTGAAGCTATTCCTCTAGTGCTAGATAGGCTGCTCAGTGCTTACCACTCCCACTGATAAGCAGAAAGGCTTCCCTGTATCACAGAAAGGTCTGGGCAACTCAGAAACTCCAATACAGCCCTGAATTAAGCAAATCTGAAATCCATACTATTATAGCAAGAGGAAATGGTAGGAAATGAGAAAACAGATAGATTGTTTAGGTTTTTTTTGAAAACAGTCAAAAATACAATTGAAAACAATAGTAAGTTAACTTTTAAACAGAAAAAAAGCTAACACACTTGAGCGTGTAGTCAACAACAATAAATGCAGTTGAAATAACTTGAAAATTACTAAATAAAAGTGCAGTAAGCAATGTCAGCCAGAAAAAGTAAAATGCAGTTGAAATAAATGCAGTAATTTGTAAAACAACTAGATCAAAGTGCAGTAAGCAATTGTAAGGAACACAAAATAGCAGATGGAGGCACTTATAATCAATCAAAGTCTCTCTCTTTATCTTCTCTGCTGATGTAGTAGTCTGCAGGATGCCAGAACAGGATCCACTAAGCTAAAACATATATGCACCTTTGTTGGTGAAGTTTGGAAAGAAAGCTGTGCATAGCTTATGTGAGGCTAGCCTGGATCCATCAAAACCTATGTGAAAGTTGGAGATTGCAACTAGCTGTACTTTAATTGTAGAATAAGCTGTGCCCACATCAAAAAGCTGCACCAAAAACTCTAGAATTGTGTGAATAGGAGCTGAAAAAGGATCTACATCATTTTGTTGTGGCCAGTGTACAGATCTCCTCCATTTACTGTTATACAACCTTCAAGTGGATGGCCTATGGGAAGATAGTAGTGTATGGCACACTGGTGAAGAGAGCATAGGCTGTCTGGCTATCAGTGGAATTGGAGAAACCAACTGCCAGCTTGAGAATGTGAATGTTTGGATGAGGGATTCCTGTCTGAGGTGATAGGAAGTCTGGAATTGGATCCAGAATCCATGGTTTATTCCTTAGGTGAGGCTAAAGAAAGGGAAACCAGATTTGTCAAGGTCAATACAGGGCAATAATGATTACTTTTCTCTTCAACCTGTTCACTTTCTGAAGAAATTTGGGGATTAATGTGGTAGGGGGAAAACCATATAATAGACTAAGAGGCCAATCATGAGTACGAGAATCCCACGGGGGCTTCCCTCTTGGGGGGATCAGGGCAAAGTAGCAGCTGAACTTGTTCAGAGGGCACACAAAAAGGCTGCAGCAAGGCTGGCCCCACTTGTAGAATATGACTTCCACCACTTTCTGATTGAGGGACCACTCATGAGGCATAATGACGGACCTGCTCAAGTTGTTTGCTATTATGTTCAACTTTCCCAGTATGCCCATTGCTATCAGCAGTTGGTTGGATGAGATTGCTTACTGCCACAATCTGACTGCCTCTCAACATAAGGGATATCATCTGGTTCCCCCTTGCTTATTGATGTACCACATTATTGACATGTTGTCCAATTAAATCACGATTATCCCATGAGGGAGAGCATTCTGAAAGGCTTGCAATGCTATTAACAATGCTCTCATCTTCAGGACATTTATGTTTGACTTGGTCTCTTGAGTAGTCCACGTGCCTTGAACTGTTTTTTCCAGATAATGCTACCCCACCCTATTTGGGAAGCTTCTGTGGTGACTGTGGCCTTCGGGAATGAGGGGACAAAGGGTGACCATGAATTAATTGTTCCAAGTGAATCCACCATGAGAGATCCCTCTTGCAAGTGTTCATAATCCTTATAATGGCTGACATGGGTTGATGAAGGATTGACCATTATATTGTGAGAAGCCAGTATAATACTTTCACATGGAATCTGGCCAGTGGAACTAGTATTATTGCTGCTGCCATAGAATCCAAGGCCTGAAGTATTATTAAAGGTGGCCACCCTTAAAGTGTTTGCAAACTTCCTGACTTGATCTCTTATGGTCACCACCCTTGAGGACGAGAGATGTGCTATCATATCTATTGTGTTTATGTTTGCTCCAATTAAGTCCAGTTCTTGAGAGGGGTGTATGTTTGACTTTTTATAATTCACAGTAACACCTAGTAAAGAACAGGTTTGAAGAACCATGTATTTTGCTTCTAGCTATAGATGCTTGGTCAGGGTGGTGATGAGTCAGTCATCTAGATATGGAAATCGTTGCTGTCTCAAGTGAGCTGCTACTACTGACATACAATTGGTTAACAATCTGGGAGCTGTAGTGAGGCTAAACAGTAGTAATCTGAACTGGTAGTGACTGGCTCCCTGCCAGAAGTGCAGATGACTTCTGGATCACCTGTTCATCTTTATATGGTCGTACACATCCTGAAGGTCTATAGAGCACATCCAATCTTCCTTTTTCAAAAATGGAAGGATGGACTGAACTGTGACCATCTGTAAATTGCTCCATTGAACTAATTTGTTTAGTCTGCTGAGATCCAATATTTGTCTCCAGTCCCCTGTCTTTTTCAGTACCAAAAACAATCTTTAGTAAGTACCAGATCCTTTCTGGTCTGGTGGGACCTCTTGGATGACTCTTTTGTCCAGCAGCTTCTGTATCTGTATGGCTGCTTGCTCTCTTTGACTAGGTGGAGCATTGGAGAGTTTTTGTTTTTTGTTTTGGGGTGGTGGACAGGAGAAGGGTATATAGTATCCTCTGGATATTGTCCTCTGCACCCATTTGTCATTTGTTATGTTCAGTCAGGTTCTCAGGTGCAGAGATAGATGTCCCTGATTGCCTCCAGAGAAGAGCAATCAGGCCTCCATTCAGGAGCACTGGAAGGGTTTCTCAAAGAACATATCTCTGGACCCTTGGTGATGCTGAGCACCCCTGCTGTGAAAGAGGTGTCTTCCATCATTGTTCCCCTCTCTGCCTCTTGAGGAACTTTCGCCACATGCTTGAGGAAAAGACCCTTGTGATTTTCTGAACCACATTTTCCCACTGCTCCTCTGAGTTTTTAAATATGGTCTCTGGGGATTGGAAAAATGAACATCCATGGCAGAAAGGGTCTTCCCATCTTTCTTGCACCTTCACAGCATATATCTAAATTTTGGGCCAAATAGGAAAGTGCCATCATACAAAGCACTGACAAAGATTTAAAGGGCTCAGTAAAATTGCATAAACACATCTAGGCCTCCCTCCTCATGGATATACCTGAACCCACAGATCTACTTACCCCTTGGGCTGCATGTGAAATGAGCCTCATGGAGGAGTTTGCAATGGAATGTAGGGTTGTCAGCTGTGATCTAACATAAGCTTGTACCTTTTCAGACAAGGCTCTTGAGACGGTATCAGAGATCTCCTTGATCGGATCCAGCTGCAGTCTGATAAAATGAGAATGATAATTCAGAGACCTCAGAGCAAAGATTGCCGAAAAGAACAAACACGTCACACATCTATCAATCATCCTGGAATCCTTATTAGGAGTATGGATAGTAGAACTCTCTTCTGCAAGTTCTTTTTTTTTTTTTTTTTTTTTTTTTTTTGTGGATGGTGCCATGACCATGGCATCTACTGAAATACCTCTTGACCAAAATTTTGTATCTTCAGGCACCGCTATGATTTTATTTGGTCTCTGGGTGGTTGGTTCAATAGAGTTTGGAGCCTCCAACGCCCACTAAGAGATCAACTGAATGAGCTCATTGGCAGGTGTGGTCATCCAGGAAGTAGATGGTTGGGATCCAAAAAGTGCCAGGTAGACTGACTCCTCTGATGAGGGACCTGTCTGTTTCAAAGTCTCTCGGATGTCCGTGATGGAAACATCATATGGAGGTGACCATGTGGATCCCTAACCTTCATCAAGGTCAGTATCCTCAGTGATAGACTCCTCTGTGGAGTCTAGGTGTTGTCTCCTACACTTCCTCTTCTGAGGAACCTCCTCCATGAGGAGTTCTGGGGAGGTAATGGAAGAGGAGGGGGAACCCTCATATTTAACCTGGGGCTTCTGCACTCACTGTCCCTGTGGGAGATCTGGTCAAGACACTAGGTGTTGGGTTTGAAAATTGGAAGACTCCTGATCCGATAGGGGAGATAGTGTTTGTGCTGCTGAGGCAGACATAGCCCTCTCTAAGGCATCAAATGCTGGCCATCTCCAAGAAAGGGAGGATCCTTGATCTGAGAGGTTATGCTTCTGGATCCAGGCACCCCCAATCCACAAGATAGCACCTCCAAAGCCACACTGGGGCTGGACTGATCCACGCCAAACATTCAAGACAAAGAGATGGTTCTGAGAACTTCAGAGCTGACACCACTGCTTCAGACCCGAGCAGGCTACCATGACCCTGAGAGTTTCCTGGCTCTGAGTGGCCAAAGGAACTCATAGCAGAAGCCAGAGATGAGGTAAGAAAGATCCTCATTTCTGGATCAGAATACATCAGATGGATCTGATCCGAAGGCTCTGAAACTTCCATAGAAGTTAGGGGAGAAATCTGAAGAGGGGGAGAAGATACTCAGAACTCCTGACCCATGGGGGTAGGAGCTGAAGGGGACCTTGAAAAGCTCTGCACCCAGAGGATCCTCTTGACCATCCTCTCCACATCATCTTCTGTGAGGCTTCTGATCGAGCAAGTAGAAGATGCCGATAGTGACTTCAGTCTCTCCTGAAAAGGAGAAGGAATTATGGATAGCACTGGATCAATGGAAGGAGAGTACCAGGTTCTAGGTAAGGACTGTATTTTATTTAAAAGGGCTCCCCATAGGATCCAAAAGTGACTGATCTGACCTATTCTTCAAAGCAGAGAGGAGCAGAGTCGAAGCTGTCACAAATGATGGAGGAGGTCTTGAAGTCTTTGCATCTAAGAAGGTGTTAGGATTTGACGTTTTAGGTATTTTTGGAGAGTGCTTTGATTGAAACCTTTGAGCATAAGAAGGCCTCTTCCTTGCCTTGTCTGAAGTTTTAGAGGACAGGGAGGAAGATGGGCTAGACTGTTTCAATTTTGAAGAATCTCTTTAATTTTATTTTTATTGGAGCTAGAAACGGCCTCCTCAAAAGATGAAGGCAACATACTCTTTAAGATAAGCTTATTATTGTGTTCAATGAGGGCCCTGTGGATGAACG
>NC_056732.1:1127202200-1127262200 GCF_019279795.1 Protopterus annectens
AGAAGGTAATTACAATATAGACAGCATACCCCTATGAGCAACCCAAATGGTGTGTGATCTGTGTACTCAGGTAGATGGTATGACCACTCCCTTGTATGTAGCACACCTCCTGAGTATGGTTGGGATATCAACATCAATCGGCATTATAGTTTCTTTGTTCTCAGCCCACACCAATAATTGAGTACAATGCACCCTTTTGTACGAACCTCCCAACACATCTTCCAGGGATGAGTTACTCAGCTGTACCACTTTTACACAGTAAGCTCCCACAAATCTTATCAGCCATACCTAAGTATTCTTTTTGATGCATAAATGTTAGGGTATGACAATGCAGAAACCCATTCAAGGTGTTATGCAAGATGCATGTGTGATATGTGTTCCTGTGATGTATACAGTAAATGTATAGCTGATAGACAAAATTGATGGTATGGATTACATTCATGAAAGTGTGGATTTTGGCATATATATGGCATGTACACCTGTCAACTAACCAGGATTGCTCATAATTTCAAATACAGGTATAACAGTTTCTCTCCTAACACCTCCAGCAGATGTTAAATTATTGAAGAAGGTGTGCTCGATTCCTCTCAGAGATTGCTGATGAATCATAATAGTTGTACAAGTGTGTTCTTGCAGAACAATCTATGATCACTCACAATCACATATGTTATGTCAAAAACAGGATTACTGGTGGCATTATTCTGATATTGTCCATGACCGTGCATGCTTCTATCTACTGTTGTTTTATTTTTATTTCTCAAAATCTTTTGGGTTTCTAATACTATGACGGGAATGGACCCAATTCCTAAGTCAAAGTACGATTAAAGTTTATGAAATTAGTGTTGTTTCAATCTTTGATGTCAGCCAAAAGTGCTCTTTGCAGCACTAGCAATGTGCCCAGTAATGACTCCTTCTGTAATTTGTATGGGGTTACACGGATTGATAACATATCTAAATATGATTGTAGATTCTTTTTTTATAAGACCCCTTGTTCCTACTACTATTGGATCTGTCTGGGTATCTTTCTTACACATTGCTCTCATTTCTGACTGCAGATCCTGATATTTTATGACTTTGTGTCTCTCTGTATGCAAGACACTGTACTCACTGGATGTAGTGATTTCAATGATCAATGCTACTTTTATAGTCTTTTCTTGGACCACTATATCCAGTTTTCTAGCATCTATCCTTTGAACTGTTGGTAATGGGTGAACCCATGTGATATAAACTTCATCATTTTCAGTGAAGCTTTATGGCTCATGTTTCCAGTGTTTTTCAGCCACTTCAATACCATAATGTTTGCACAATCCCCAGTGCAACAGTCTTGCCACATTATTATACCTTTCAGTTTACAGTCCTTCTGCGATTGGTATGTCACATCCAGCAACAAGGTGTGTGACTGTTTCCAATTCAGTTGTACAAAACCTACATTTGTCTGTTTCTCCCACATGTTCAATGGACTTTATAAATCAGCATGTATGTAGCCCACCATCTTGGGCTGCCAATATCAAACTTTCATTTCTTGGTTTAAATTTGCCTCTCCTTAACCGTTCCTGCATTCATTCCTGATCAACATGAGATTCTTCCAGAATTTTTCTATACTTGCAACTATATTTATGCTTTTTTCACATTTCTTGCCTTTTCATCTAGCCCTTCACCTTATAGTCTTTCTTTTGTTTTTTTTTTTTTTGGCACATTCAGTTACTCCCTGATTTTTATCTACTTCTGGTTTGATTTCCGTTCCTGGTTGATGCTGATATGCTTCTGGTAAATTAAGCAGAGAAGTCATCTTAGATTATTTCTCATGTTTCAAAACTTTCACTACATTTGGGTCTTGTGAGATCAGCAGATATGTGTGGAGTCCCACAATTGCAGATCTATATATGTAATCAATTTCAAGGAGGCCCATCCCTCCTTCAGAACGGGAATATATAATCTTGGCATACACTGATTTTTATAAATCATTTGGTGAGCATGAAGCATACTTCTTGTTTTCCTATCTAATGTATCCAACACATTTTGGGGCCAGTCAGACACTCCAAAACTGTAAATTAGGGCAGGAAGAGTAAATTGTTTTATAGCTTGGATTTTTTTCCTAGATGTCAGCGCTGTTTTCAGAATTAATTTAAGTCTTCTAAAGTATTCCTTACTAAGTTTTATTCACATTTGTTCATGTTGTATTGTTGATCCTTCATCAGTTCCCAAATATTTATACACTCCCTCTTGCTCAAGTTATTTTATATCACATTCTTGTCACAAACTGATGTTTTCCTGGTGCTGTGGTTTTCCTGCTTTAAAGGTTGCCTTTGCACACTTATCAAGACCAAATTACATTCTTGTATCATTTGAAAAAGTTTTGACAACTTGCAGCTGTGCTTTCAGTTCTTCATTTTATGAGCTATACAGTTTTAAATCATCAACAAAGAGAAGATGAGAAATCTTTACACTTTGCTGTTTTCTATCAGCCAAATTGCAGCCATGGCCTAAGCTGTTAAGTAAACGGCTTAATGGGTTAATGGCAAGGCAGAATAGCAGCAGTGACAGAGAATCACCCTGGAATAGCCCCTTTTGAATTTTTATCCCTGGGATAATAATCTGTCCTTTATCATGGCTTAATTGCAAAGTGGTTTGCAATGTTTCATGGTCACTGTAATGTTGTCGATCAGTGTAGGGTGTATCTTATACATTTTTAAATACTCTTTTATCCATGAATGTGGGATACAATCCAATGTTTTTTTATAGTCAATCCATACCATACTTAAATTCTTTCCCTTTTTACAGTTCTCCAGTATGACTTTATTAAAGAACAAATGATCCATTATTCCATATGACTTTCTTTTATTGCCCTTTTGATCTACTGCCATAATTGAGTTTTCTAAATGACTATAAACTCTGTCAGCATCAATTTCCATGTATAATTTATATGGTGTCAGAGGGCAAGTTATTGTTCTATAAATTTTAGGGTAGCTTGCAGGTTCACTCTTAAGTACAGCCATTGTTTTGCCTGTTGTTAGCCAGGTTAGTGTCTGTTCGGGGTGGGCATATAAATAGTTCTTACTCATGGCTAAATCTTCATGCAAAGATGTTAATACTTTTAACCAAAAGTTAGGTACTGCATCTGGGTCTGGGGGTTTCTAATTAGAGGGTTTTCTTAAATTTGTTTCAATCTCTCTGGCTGTTACTTCATTCCCTTTCATATCCTGCACCTTTAAACTTTTTATTCTTTCTTCTACTTCTTCTATCCATTTAGCATCTTTGTTGTGTTACACAGGATCTTCATAGATACTCCTCCAAAATGTAACTATTTCCTCTTTTTAGGTGTTCTTTCAATTCATTTTACCTTGTTTCCCAATTCTCTATAAAACTTTTTTTGGGTCATCAATAAATTGCTTATTTCATACTTTTCTTTTATATTATCTGTGCATCTTCTAAGTTTTTCTGCCTATGCTGAAATTTTTAGTTTGTTATTTGTGATAGTGCATGATAGATCCTGGTCTCTTCTAATACTGCGCATTGCTTTTATCACATCTATATTTCTTAGTATTTGTGTTGATCTATCTTTCTTAGTATTTTTGTTGATCTATTCCCTCTACTATAGTCTTCTAACAGTGACACTTCTTGTCTTAATTGCTTTATAGTTTTCTCTAGTCAGTATTTCCATGATGGTACAGTGGAAACAGGCACAGACAAAGCCCAATAATAAAACCAGTTGGTTTTATTATTGGGCTTTGTCTGTGCCTGTTTCCACTGTGCCATTACAATGTTTTCATTTCCATGATGGGATTCAATTTCTCTCTTTCCTTTCCCTCACTACCCTTTATTCTTGTAATAGAACTTTATCAGTTATCTTGGCCATGAGCCTGTTACTATATTGGTTGAGACCTGTGCTAACATTGCATTCATATTCAGGCAAATCATTTTGCACAGCTTCACAATATGCACCTACCCATATTGTATATACCATCCCTGATACATGTCCTCTCAATTGTTCATGTCAGGATACTTATATCGCAAAGAATCATCGTCTCCACTGATATGTCACCTTGTGTAACAGTCACATAATATACAATAACTGCAATTCATACTGCATCATGTCAATATGTGATTAGTGTTCATATTACAGCTGTCTTCATTGACATGCCTTCACCTGCTGTACATTTCCATGTTTCACCTGTCCTCTTCAACTGTGTTCATTTCTACAAGTTACCTGTGCTTCCCTTTTCAATACACACACTTCCCCTAACTATTTATAATGCACTTTATGTACTATTGCTGATCATTTATACAGCTTTTAATCAGTATACGTGAAACAGGTTTCCACAATACTCTGTGCTGTATGCACTTTTATTTAATGTGTTGGAACTATATACATTGCTTTACTAGTAATCCTGATAATCATTGGTGCATTCCATGCAATCCCACAGAACTAGTCTGCCAGTAGGTAAGCAGGTTTACATGTCTGCTGGTGTCTGCATTCTTTTACTTGGTTTCCTGCCCAGCAACACTGTTGCTGGCCATGAAACCACACTTGTTTACATTTAAATGCAGGGTGCAGAATGCAGATGTAATTATCATTGTTGTTCACCAAGCAAACATGTAAACTCCATGTAGGCTTCGAGCTAAGCCTACATAGAGTTTACTGAATGCCTAGGTGTGTATATTCATCTGTGGCATAGACTGGTTGCTTAAGCCCTTGGAGTTTTTCAAAGTAAGAGCTAGACCTTTAGATAATATTTTGTATGCTAGCTAATAAACAATTACCATTTAATCTATAAATTAAATTTCAATACTTGAATATATTTGCCTATGAAAATCACTCTGCACAATCTTAATGGAATTCAAATTCCATTCCATACTCAAATTTTGGGTAAAAGAAAACTGTTTTGTCTTGTACTGTACAACATGAATGTGCACACTTTTGTAAAAAGGAAAGGCACGTGATCAGCTCTCATACAGAAATTCTTGAAAAGGGATGAAACCTGTATAATTTCATTTGGCAGTTGTCCGCAGTACCTATAGCTATGAGGTTAAATAATCATTAAATGAGATTGCAAGGATCAGACAATAAATACAAAATAAGACCCAAATGGATGTTTTATCCTATTAAAATATAAATGGCTCAGTACAGGTTAGGGATTTGCAGTTATCTACATTCATGCTAGTCTTCAAAGTAAAATACAATTCCTTGGGGATTTACCAGATCTTATTACACAATTCAATAATCACATGTTTATTACTGAAAGTAACTGGAACTTAGTTTTAGACTCACTTCTTGAAGCTAAGGTCTTAGACCATGTATAGAAAACAAAGAGTCATATATATCACTAGAAATAAAGTTGATCTATGACCTGCAGGATCTATATACAGTTTAATAAGCCAAAGTGAATTACTATACCTAATACTATACCTTATATATAAATGCACATAAATCATGGGCTAGATTAGGTTATTTCTTATCTATAACTCTTGAATTTGCTGAATTAAAGATGTGCTAATATGTCCTAGACCTTTTTCTGATCCCTTGTTACTCTATGCTTAAATTTTCACAGCTATCACACATTAACATCAGTTGGAGTTTGAATACTAACTTAGTAATGAAATGAAAGCTGAAGAAATTCTACTAGAATTAATATAAGCCTCAGAAATACAGATAAGTATATTGAGTATGATAGCAGGGAGACAACACTAAAACCTTAATTGTTTTAACCTATGTAAATCCACTTTTTAACTAATGTGAAAGCATTACATGAAAGCAGGAGTTTAACTGGAAACTTGCACATTGTATTGTCTTTGATGAAGTACACTTGTTGATTGGCCACTATTTAATTAGATAGGGTTTGAAACAGGTTTAGATTACCAGTTTTCTTTAATTCTGATGAAGACCTTTTTGAAGATTGAAAGCATTTAACCTGAACAACACTGTAGATTTTTAGCATTTTTTTGTGGATTTCTGTGAAGATTGAAGTCCTTTTGTATGGAGCTCCTTGTGATACCTCATTTTCTGGTGATTTATGTGATTTTTTTTTTACTTTGTTTCACATAGAGGCTGGTATATAGTTTGTTTTATTTTTGTTGATTTTTCTATAACCATGCCTCAGGAGGATACCACAGAAGATTATGTTTTGTTGGATTTAAGTGTGCACTCTAATCTTTTAAGTGCACAAGTAGAGACTGTTGATGCACATTCAAACACGTCTATGTCAAATTCAAGTCCTGTTTGGCGTGACATGGTTGGTGACACTATGATTGCTCCAGTAGTGGAAACAGGAGACTTTGCTGACTGTATTAGGTTACAGTGAGCATGCCGAAAGTTATTTTGAACAAGGTATGGTTGTTTAAAGACCTTGAGGCATCCATATTAAAACTTAAACATTTTGCAATGGGATGTGGCTTTTTTTTTTACTTTTACTTGAGGACCCAAAGAGTACCAAAGGGTCTGAGGGTTCTCAATAAACCAAGTGGGCAATATAATCTTCAGTTTCAAACTAAATGGACTGACATCTGTGAAACTGCAGGGGTTTCCTTTTTGAAATTGTTTAGGGAGTACCCTCTGCAGGAAGAAACCAAATTACGTAAATGGATTGATGGCCTCCTCAGTAAACTTTCTTTGGCAGCTACTGCTAAAGAAATACAAGACTCTTTGTAAAACATTAAAGTTAAAACTGACAAATTAAATAACTCCCTTAAAAAAAAAAAAGGAAAGAGAAAAAAATCAACAGAGATCATGCTTTTATGAAAGAAGCACAGATTCCACATTAACTGAGTTGATGGTGTCATTGAATGCCTAGAGGAGAGTTTTCTTGAGGAAGACATGTACAACATGGTGAATGATGTTTTAGTGAGCCACATCCATCATCTTTTTCAGCATCAGGAGCATTTTTTTGCCTCCTCGGCGGTCAAAACGGCTAGAGGAGAGAAGGGAGAAGGAGAACAACCATCTTATGGATTTTTCAGTAGCAGTGGGGAACCTTCATGAGGAGAACAGTGCATAGGGGCATTTAGAGAGAATTCAAGGCAATTCGGTGAGGCATCAGCAGCAGAGACAGAAACAAACCTACCCCACATTCCAGAGACAGAGCAAATACAGGGCGAACAAGGCACCTTTTGAAAAGAGGTAATGCCTAAGGACTTTAAAATATACAATTTGTCTGACAAACTTTTTACAACCACAGAGACTGAAGTATTAACTAGAGGTTTTTCTTTTGTGCCATCATGTAGGTCAAATGTAATACGAACCATTATAGATTTGAAAGATTATACTCGTAATTTAAATCTTAAACTCTTTTTGCTGATAAGGAAACAACAAACAAATGCAAAAGTAATTTTGTGGTCCCCAGAAAAATTTAACCCCCCTTTGCACCCAGTTATTACAGACACATGGAAGAGGTTTGTGAAAGAGAGAGTAGGGAATTGTTAAGTAAAAAGGTGGTGGTTATAAATATTATAACTTGTCTAAGCAAGAGAAAAAATATTTTGTATCTATTCAGTCTGACAAATTCATCAGAGTCATGAAAGCGGTCAAAGGGGGGGGGCAATGGTTGTTGTTAACCAGAGAGATTATCTTCACTGTATGCATTCATTATTAGGGGGCAAAATGTATTACAAGAAGGTTAACATAAGTAGTATTTTCAAGGCATACAGACACATAGATCAGTAGTTAAATGAAAATATGCTCTGGGGGGTGTAATTTCAAATACTATGTTTTCCTTTTTTCAAGTAGAAAAAACGAGAATAGGTAAATTATTCGGAATATACAAGATCCACAAGAACGAGTGAAATCCACCATATAGACCTGCAGTGTCAGCTCTAACTTCAGAATTGGTACCATAGTCTAAATTTACAGACAGAGCTTTGCTCAAGTTAGTGCAAGCAGGTACTTTCTTTATTAAAGATTCCTTTGTTTTTTTTTAGTTAAAATCAAGGACAGAGAGGTAGGTCCCAATGATTTATTAGTTACAGTGGATGTCAAATCTTTATACACATGCATTCCACATGATTTAGGTGTGGAATGGGTGGGACACATGTTGCTTCACAGCAACATTTTTGAAGTGGGTGAATGCAAGTTTATGCTTGAATGTATTGAGTACATTTTGAGTAACAATTTTTTTTATTTTTAATGGAGAGTATTTTCTGCAGAACAGGGGAGTGGCCATGAGAGCTAGGATGGCATCTAATTATGCCAACCTTGTTATGAATTATTGGGAAATGTATGTTTTGGTTCAACTACAAGGCTACTCCCTGGTTAAGCGTTATTATAATTTTATTGATGATTTTTTTTTTTGTTTGGGGAGGGGACAAGGAACAATTAAAGGATTTCAGCAAGCATTTAAATGACAGTACCAATTTATTGAGTTTCACCCATGTTAGTAACACCACTAAGATTACTTTTTTGGATCTGGAAGTATTTAAATGCAGTCAGACATTAAAGTTGCGGTCAGTTATTAGCTATAAGAATGTTGTTAGTAACAGTTTGTTACACTATTGAAGTATGCACCCCACCTGCATGAAACACAATATAGTGAAGGGACAGTTAGTTAGGTTGAAAATAATTACTACAGATTTTACTTTTGTCGACAACCTTGTTGATGAATTGCACGACAGGTTTAGATGCAGGAGTTATCACCCTAGAGTTGTTGAGAGTTTATTATGTCAAGCAGTAGAAAGGGAAAAAGATGATACTAAACAGAAAGAGTGGTTCATTTGTATGCCACTGGTTTTTACTACTGATAGTGGGGCAATCAGAAACATTATTAGAAATGATTGGAGAATTTTAGGTGCACATGGAGATTTGATGTCTATTATAGGGTCTAATCCAAATTTCATTAATAAGAGGGCCAAGAATTTTAAAGAATTGTTAGAGAAAGAAAATGTTGCTTGTGAGAGGGGAAGGGGGAATAGAGACACTTTTAAGTGTCAGAATTGTAATTTTTACAGATACATACAGGAAGGTTCTTATTTTGAGGTTAGCACCAGTGATAGAATATGACTGATACCAAGTCATTTTACTTGCAATTCTACTTTTGCTGTTTATTTAGTTAGGTGTGAATCCTGCATAGCTTTTACATTGGCAAGAGGCAGTTGAAAAATAGGATGTATAAACATTATTATGCCACTAAAAATAAAAAAAACATGGATAATGCTGTGGTTAGGCACACATCTTTGCAGGAAGAGCACGCCAAATTTTATTTTGCAGTTATAGACCACATTCCAGTGAGGCTTCAATGGAGACAGAGAGGTCGAGTTAAACTAAAGAGAATTCTGGTGGCAAGTCTTTTTCTATGGTGATAACATACCTGGGTTGAATGCAGCAGTTAATTATAAAGTTGTTTTACAGAGAAAAGTGTATGTGACAGGTGCAAATGAAAAAGTATGCACTGTCGTTTCTTTTATTATATGTATTGAAAAAATATGCATAATGTATACATATTTTTAATACAGTGTAGCCTTTTCTGGTGTTTATCCTATGTAAATGCACTTGTTAACTAATGTGAAAGCATTGCATGAAAGCAGGAGTGTTGCTTTAACTGGAAATTTGCACATTGTATTGTCTTTGATGAAGTACACTTGTTGATTGGCCACAATTTAATTAGATAGGGTTTAAAACAGGTTTGGATTATCAATTTTCTTTAGTTCTGATGAAGACCTTTTTGAAGGTCGAAAGCACTTAACCTGAGCAACACTGTGGCTTTTTATCATTTTTTTTGTGGATTTCCATGAAGATTACAGTCCTTTTTAATAGAGCTTCTTGTGGTACCTCATTTTCTGGTGATTTATGTGATTTTGTACTTTGTTTCACCTAGAGGGTGGTATATAGTTTGTTTTGTTATTATTAAATTATAACTCTAGTTAGTTTAGCTACATATATTAAAAGACACATTTTCTGAGCAACAAATTTAGATGCAAGGTAGATAACCATAATCATCTTTCAAGTTAAAGAAATGTTAATATCATAAAACTTGCAGAGTATGATTAAAATGCTCTGTATTTCTAATTAAGAAATGGCTGGTTATAAAGTAATTGCTAAATACTCAGAATGGGTGCATATACATTTGGAAGTGTTAGTATGTACTTTAAAGCTTAAATCTTCCAAAAGTGATATAGCAACAATTACTATTAGTGGATCATCATATGCTCACCCTTCAGATGTCCCTAAATAATTTCAGGCACCTTATCTTCAAAGCTGTTCAGCAACTAATCCATGGGTATACCAAGAAACTATAAATCATTATCTTGCCTCTTTCATTCCTAAATTTATTCTCAGTTCACTCTTAAATTATCTTGATCTTTATAAACTCTTTAATAATTTTGCAGTCATTAGGAATATTAAAGTCAGGAAAAGATCCAAGTCCTGATTGATTAAATGAACATTTCTATCTAAAAATGTAAAATATTGTTAATTCCCTCTTCTGGTAACAGTTTGTAATATTATAATACATATATATATATATAGATATATATATATATATATATATATATATATATATATATATATATATATATATATATATATATATACACACACACACACACACACACACACACACACACACACACACACACACACACACACACACACACACACACACACACACACACACACACACACACATTTCAAAATGTCAACTTTCTTATGGTTGAGACAATAAGATTGAAGTTTTAAAACTTTGAAATTAAAAAAAAAAAAACAAACAAAAAAAATCTTTATTTTTTACAGTTTTGCAGGGGGAAAGCCCCCCCCCCTGCACTCCCCACACCTCCTACTAATTAAATATAGATGGCACTACAGCGAGGAAAATGGTAAATATAAATAAGCAAAGAAGCAGTTGTAGATTGAAAGTGTCCAGAAAAAACAATTAAGTATTCTTGTAGCAAAATTTCCAGACACCACCACGGCAAATGTAATAATTTTAACTTTTTATTCCACCATAAAAGACAAATAAATAAAATAGTAAAGTTTATTTTAAGTGCTTTCAGGTTATATCTTCAGACAAATGGCTTTCTCTCATTAAACAAACATTTAAATAACAAAACTTGGCGCCAAAAAATTGCCTTAAACAAATACTAACCATTAAAAAATGTCAATATATAGAGCGCATTGCATTTCATTTCATTGTTGACATATTAAATACCTATATGTATATATTACATTAAAAACAGCATTAAATAGATTTCATATTAAAATATATAAACACTATTAAAATATAGCATTGATACAATAATATGTTGTTGTTGTGTCTTTCGACTTTTCCCGGTTAGGGGTCACCACAGCGGAACTCCAGTTCACTAATGATTGGCAGATAGATTTCTAGGTGCTGAGTTGCCAGCCCTGACACACAACCTTCAAAGAAGGTACACCTATTCACGCATGTCTCCACGCAGATATATTATTATAAAACTTAGAAATGTATAAGTTATTTAATGGTGTTATATCTATTCATCTTCATATAACTAATCCATTAATTAACTATTATATTCCATATTGGGCCCTTTGCAAATTCAGTAATAGAATGAAATAAAAATATATAAATACAAATGAAAACGAAATGTCATAAATATCATGAATAAATAAAATCATATATCTCTTATAACATAATAAATATCTGGATATAGATATATATATATATATATATATATATATATATATATATATATATATATATATATATATATATATATTTATATATATATATATATATATATATATACAAATAGATATGCATCTTAACTTATAAGAGCATATAAATACATATATATAATATCATAATTTATGTTTTAATGGTCTATTTCTCAGAAATATATAACACCATTAAATAACTTATGTATTTCTAAGTTTTATAATAATATATATTATTGTATCAATGCTATATTTTAATAGTGTTTATATTTTAATATGAAATCTATTTAATACTGTTTTTAATGTAATATATACATTTAATATGTCAACAATGAAATGAAATGCAATGCGCTCTATATATTGACATTTTTTAATGGTCAGTATTTCTTTAAGGCAGTTTTTTGGTGCCATGTTTTGTTATTTAAATGTTTGTTTAATGAGAGAAAGCCATTTGTCTAAAGAAGGGTTTGATATAACCCAAAAGCGCTTACAATAAGCTTTACTATTTTATTTATTTGTCTTTTATGGTGGAATAAAAAGTTAAAATTACTACATTTGCCGTGGTGGTGTCCGGAAGTTTTGCTACGAAAATGGTAAATATACTGTTCTGTGCTGTACGGTAATCTCCATATAAATGGTTTGAAGTTTCAAAACTTCGATCTCATATATATATATATATATATATATATATATATATATATATATATATATATATTTATTTCTTAACCCCCAGAAAACACAGCCTCATATAACATTGGCTTTGTACCTTGGAGGAATGAATTGTTGATGATGAGGTGCTTAGAAAGCCATGGGAGTAGAATTCAAAGCTTTGTTTTAACCTTTGTTCTTGTATTTTTAAGTGACTTATAGCAAAGCAATCCAAGCTGTCAAGTATTAGCACAGATAATTAAAGGTCTAACTAATTTATACATTACTTTCTGTGTAAGGGTGCAGGGTTATAACCCTTTTAGCCACATTTCATATATTTAAGATATGAGTTAGGCTAATATTCAGTTAGTATTCTTGGTGTCTAGCGTCCCTCTGACACATACATCTTTTGTGCTGCTAAACTGTTTTTCCATTAACTTTTTAAGAGTATCCTTCATGTCTAGTGTCCCCCACTGCATTCATCTTGCATCTTGCAAAACTGTTGTTCCCTAAACTTTTCATGGAGTATCCCTAATGTCTACTGTCCCTCATCCCTTATGTCTTTTCATTCTGCAAAACTGTTGTTCTATACACCTTTTCTGTCTTCTTAAATTTCCTTGGTATCCAATGTTAACACCATATTGTTAGATTTTCTCATAGTGCTTTGGCAGCTCCCTGAACACAAAAGCATATTCTCACATTCATACACACACACACACACACACACACACACACACACACACACACACACACACACACACACACACACACACACACACACACACACACACACACGTACACAGACACACACACACACGTGTCGCGTGCGCACTCACACACATACACACACACAGACAGACACATGCACATTCATGCACTGACACTTTGCTACCTATTCCCTAATTATCTCCCTTACAGTGACCTCACAGGCAGACATACTGTCACACTCAAACACACATTCACATGAGACCACTCATTGCTCCACATCCACTCAAACATGCAGTCATACACATGTGCACATAGTTTGTTGCCATAGAGGCCATATAACTAGTCAGAAAAGGGATAGCTGAGAGAACAGGTCTGAAATCTGGAACTATAAGTTCCAATAAACAGTCCACCAGGTTCCTCCAGAATATTTATGGATTGGGGATGGCTGAAAAAAAGTTGAGGAAGAATGAAAATGGACAAAACAGATCCCTAACTATGGTGAGTACATAACATATAAATCTGATGTTGTTCTTCTCATTCTTCCTTAACACATGGGACAGAGTCCCCAGCTACATTGACCTTGGGTGGTCCTCATGGAAGGAAATTCTAGAGTACCAGTGAGCCAAAGGCTGCTGTACTTCTGGATATTATATCCAATTTGTAATGACTGTCAAAGGTATGTGCGTTGGACCATAAGGCTGCTACGCAAATATCAGCAATAGATGTTCTTGACCAAAAGGCAGACAAAATAGACATTTTTCTAGTTGAGTGAGCTTTGGGTGGTTTAGGTAGGCAATGCCTTGTTGAGAATTCTGTGATCCATTTAGCTTGAGAAGATTTAGAAACTGGATAATCCAGTCTTTTTGGAGAGAAAGAAACAAATAGCTGATCTAACTTTCTGATTTGTTTTGTCCTGTGTAGGTAAAAATATAACTGTCTGTGCACATCTAGGATATGTAGCATATATTCTCCTTTGTTTGAAAATTTTAGAAAGAAGACTAATAAATGAATGTATTGGTAAATATTTGATTCAGAAGGTACTTTAGGCAAAAAAGAAGGGTTAGGTCATAAAGAAACCTCATATTTTGGAAAACACTGTAGAGAATATTTGATAAAACAGCTTGGAGTTCAAAAATTCTTCTTGAAGAATTAATAACCCTAAGAATACTGTTTTCCATGAAAGAAATTTTAGGTCATCTTTTGTTAAAGTTTCAGAGAGTGTTTGAGTTAGGCCTTGTAGTACAATAAAAGGATCCCAGGGAGGTGAAGGATCCTTTATCGGTGGTCTAAGAAGAAAAATGTCTTTAGGAAATGCTTTACATAATTTGGAAGAGGCCAAGGAATAGTTTCTGTCTCCTGTATGAAAATTAAAAATGGCAGGCAATTGCAACTTAATTGCAGAAAACGTATTTCCTTCTTTAAAAAGAACAGTCAAAAATTCAAGGACAACAGAAACTGGGGCAGAAAAAGGGTCAACATCATTTTTCAGTGCCCAAAAGGAGACTCTTTTCCACTTACCCTTGTAAACTTTCTTGATGGAATCTTTTTGTGAGTATAATATTATGGTGAGTATTGGGGAAGAAAGCCTGGACTGTTTGACCATTAATGGAAATGGAGAAACCATTAGGTTAGTCTGAGGTCTTGGATATTGAGATGATTCATCCTTGAGGGGTGTGGGAGGAGATCAGGAAAGGGTTCCAGTATCCATGGAGGATAACAAAGATGATGAAAAAGGAAGGAGAGCCATGCCTGTTGAGGCCAATAGAGGGCAATTAGGATGACAGAGCTCTTCTTCATAAAACCTGTTATTTTTTTATACTTGTTAATTTATTTTTACTGGCTGTAAACTGATAGCAATAATTGATTTTGAGGTTAAACAGTGTTAAGATTTCATGGTGTACACACTCTACAGAAAGACATTTATTACTTTGTGTGTGCTTGTTAACTACTTTGTACTTTTTACGAATAGATACTCTCAAGATCAAACCATGCTGTACTTCAGCTGATGACCTTCTGAGCGAGTACCTTAAAATAACAGCTGATAGCATCATCTGTCCTCTCTCAATTCTCATAAATAGGTCAGTCCAGAAATAAAATAAGAGCTGATAGCATTGACTATCCTCTCTCAATCCTTATAAATAGGTCACTCCGGAAATTCCATATTCCCTCTCTTCGGAAGAAAATCACACATTATCCTTCTACACAAAGTTTAACATTTGCAGACATTACTAACTTTAGACCTATAACAATATTATTCCCTGTCTTCAAAATACTTGTAAAATACATTCAAAAACAATTGCAAGACTCTCTCCTGCCAAAGAGCTCCTATCCTCTGCACACTACAGCTACTGTCCCTCCCATGCTACTAACACTGTATTTTTAACAGATAACAGCAAACACATTTCTTTTTAACTTCTATACATGTTTAAAGCCTTCATCTCAATTTGTCACAGCAAACTTCTACTTCAAATGCCCTTACTATGTCAGCTTACCCCTCTATTGTTCAAATGCAACCTGTCCAATAAGTACCAGTCAGTAAAACGGTACTCCATCCTCTCTCCATACCTCCCAGGTATTACTAGTGTACCGCAAGGCTCTAGCCTTGATCCCCTCCTGTTTAACATTCTCACCAACACCCTCTACACATCCACATAACAGGCCTCCTTAATACAATACAGAGATCACTCTACACTCATATGCCGATTTGACAACATGGTACATCTCCAAAAAATACCAGAATCTTTAAAAGCCACTGAAACATGGCTTTGTAACACACAACTCATGCTCACTCCCTCAAACTACTTCTTTATTTTTCCATAGTCCTCTTTCAAGAAAATACAAAATTTAAAATCCTCTCTCTTAGTAATACAACCATCCAAGCCACTTCTCATAGCAACTTATCAGGGATGATAATCTTAATTTTGACCTGTGTGTATATCACCAAAACTATGAATGCTTTACAGAGCCAAAAACTGTCTCAGTAATGCAACTAAAACTTTATTTGCCATTGTTTACCTCTTCCTCTCACTGCTTTATGGTATCCCCATCCTTACTAACCTCAGGCATCCCAAAAATCAAAACATGAACAATGAAATAATAAAGTGGCTAAATTTTCAATGAACACCCCTTTAGAACCCAACACTGTATAGCACTAAAAAGCCTAAATTTGTTAGGACTACCCCATTAACTAACATATACACAGCTTCTTACCACCTGCAAAATTATTTAACATCCATTTCCTTGTCCAACCCTAAATACCATTTTATACAACTATGGTCCCAATCAGTCATTACCATCCAATAACCAACATACTTAAAGTTAAGATTATCATCCGTTCTCTGTCCAAAAACCTACCAAATCTGCTGGGCAAGGTGTATAATCATACCATGTTGCTAAGGACTGGATGCCCTTACTTGTATCCATCAGGTCAATACTCTCCCTCCAGTTGTTAAAAACAAATTCTGAAAGACTTCTTAAAGAGAGTAAACTATATACCTAAATATGAACAAGTACCTCTTCATACCGTACACCTTCTTACTCTCCCTTCTTTACTGATTTCCCTATTTAAATCAATTTATCTCCCCATCTCTCTTTTTAATATGACATAATCCTATTTTCTAAACAAAAAACGAGGACCAGCAAACAAGGCACCTGATTATAAATAATTTAATAAAAGTATGTAGGTTCTTATGACCGACCGGTTTCGGCTGATTTAATACAGAGCCTTCATCAGTGTAAAAGATTCATACAAAAAAGAACCATTTTATAAATAGTTGGATAGAACATGTGATTAATTACAAATGATCATTTAGACCTGGCTTAAAGAGACCACCAAGCTTAATAATCCATTTATTCTCCATGGAATTCAGTAAATCATGCCAACCTAATTTATTATTTCTGGGTCTGTTTATTTTATCTATAATGGTGAAACTAAAACAAGCATTACTGTGTATTAATGAATGTTTGTAAAGAGCATTGTTTTCTCTCTTATTTTTCATGTCACTGAGATCTTCAGATATTCTGAATTTTAAGGGTCTGGAAGTTTGACCAACATAAAATGCAAGACAATTGCACTTGTCCAAATATATTACCCAGTCCAAAGAACAGTTAGGAAAAAAATTTTATGTCATATACTACAGGGGTGTTCTGACTACTGAATTTTTTTGTTTTGAGTAACTTGGCACAATGTGTGTAATGTCCACAAGGAAAACAGCCCAGTAAAGGTTCACCTGATAATGTGGTTTGTGTAGTATTGGTACTTCTGGCTTCAGAATGTTTGAAATGATTAAAAAAAGCAGATCAATTTCTGCCTTTACGAAAAGAAAACAGGCATCTGTCACCAATTATTTCATTAAGTTTTGGGTCACATGTTAATAAGTCCCAGTTTTGCTGGACAGTATTGATTAATATATTGGTATTGCGTCCATAAGTGGTCATGAGTCTGGGTGGATTGGAATTAGACTGAGTCCTATTTTTGTAAAGAAGAAGATCATCCCTTTTCATATTATCCACTGTGTGTTTGGTGTGTAATAATTGACCCAATTTGTAACCCCGGTCATGAAATCTAAGAACTAAATCGTCCCTAAATCGTGTGTAGGTGTGTTTGTCAGAACACATGCGCTTGATACTCATGAACTGAGATTTAGGTATGTTCTTGCAAATGTGGGGAGGATGAAAGCTGGAGGCATGGAGGAGTGAATTATTCTCAGGGAATTTGCGATGAATTTCTGTAGTCAATGTATGATCAGATGCGTGGCAAACCAAGACATCCAAAAACATCATTTTATTTTTAACATAGTTGACAGAGAATTCAATTCCCCATTTATTTTCATTCAAGTATGTGGTAAATTCCAAAAGATATTCAGAATCCGCCCTCCATACCAACCAGCAGTCGTCCAGATATCTACGCCAGATGTCCATTTCTTCAATATAGATATTGTGCGATGTATCATAAATGACCTGTTCTTCAAAATATGCCATGAACAAATCTGTGTATATAGGAGCAAAGGAAGCCCCCATTGCTGTCCCCTTGGTTTGCAAATAACAATTGCCTTTGAAGAAGAAAACATTCTTAGTCAATACATGTTCAGTCAAACACAAGAAAAGAGTGTTAAAGCTATTTTTTTGGTGGATAATCTCCTACATTTATATTTTACTAGAGGCTTACTGCTTATTGATCCATTTTTTGAACCGGCCAGGGTCAACTCATATGGTATTTTTGAACATACAGGACTTCAAATATATGTGACAATTTTGTTTTTGCATTTTGTCACTTTCTCTATATATTTGGTAATTTTTAAATCAACATCATCTCCATCATCATCATTGAATTGGATCATTTACTCACAGGTTTATCTGCTGATAGAGATGCTCTATCAGCATTTGGATTAGGACCACATGGTGAATGTTTGGAGGATTCTGGTGCTGCACTTAATAATGACAGTTGTGAGAATATTTTCTCGAATTTAAACAAACATATGAGATCTTTGCGAAATAATGTTTGGCATTAGTTCTTAGATTTCATGACCGAGGTTATAAATTGGGTCAATTATTACACACCAAACATACAGTGGATAATATGAAAAGGGATGATCTTCGTCTTTACAAAAATAGGACTCAATCTAATTCCAAACAACCCAGACTCATAACCACTTATGGATGCAATACAAATATATTAATCAATACTGTCCATCAAAACTGGAAATTATTAACATGTGACCCAAAACTTAATGAAATAATTGGTGACAGATGCCTGTTTTCTTTTCATAAAGGCAGAAATGTATCTGCTTTTTTTAATCATTTCAAACATTCTGAAGCCAGAAGCACCAATACTACACAAACCACATTATCAGGTGAACCTTTACTGGGCTGTTTTCCTTGTGGACATTACACACATTGTGCCAAGTTACTCAAAACAAAAAATTTCAGTAGTCAGAACACCCCTGTAGTATATGACATAAAATTTCTTGCAAACTGTTCTTCGGACTGGGTAATATATTTGGCCAAGTGCAATTGTCCTGCATTTTATGTTGGTCAAACTTCCAGACCCTTAAAATTCAGAATATCTGAACATTTGAGTGACATGAAAAATAAGAGAGAAAACAATGCTCTTTCCAATCCTTCATTAATACACAGTAATGCTTGTTTTAGTTTCACCATTATAGATAAAATAAACAGACCCAGAAATAATTAATTAGATTGGCATGATTTACTGAATTCCATGGAGAAAAAATGGATTATTAAGCTTGGTGGTCTCTTTAAGCCAGATCTAAATGAGCATTTGTAATTAATCACATGTTCTATCCAACTATTTATAAAATGGTTCTTTTTTGTATGAATCTTTTACACTGATGAAGGCTCTGTATTAAATCAGCCGAAACCGGTTTGTCATAAGAACCTACATACTTTTATTAAAGTATTTATAATCAGGTGCCTTGTTTGCTGGTCCTCGTTTTTTTGTTTGGATTTCTTGTTCTTCTGGGACCTTGCAGCTGCCGTACTCACAGGGGTTACAACATTTATAATCCTATTTTCTCTCACGTTTTAGTTTGTATTGTACTAACATTTCATTATTTTTTCTACAAAACTGGCTAAAATTTCTCTAAATATTAAATCATTGTCGTATAAGTTTATCTTTTCTTAACCAATGTTTTCATATTATGTCTAATTTGTTATAACTATTTAAACTTTAGATGTTTTTGTATTATTTCTGAAGATTGAAATGTTTTTGGTCTTAAAGCGTATTGCTATGTTTTCCTTAGCAAACATAAATAACTGGCCCTTAGTGATGGGAGTAATCTTCTTACCTTATACCATATGAAAGTTTTTAGTGTGTGAGTCAAGAATTGTCCTAGTTTCGCAATTAATTTCATTCATAAGCAGCTCTAGTTGAAAATATTTTTGAAACTGAAAGTGCCTCACTTGACATCTAAAAGACTGTATCCATAATCCCTCACTTCCTACATTAGTGTTTAAGCTACTATTTTTCCATGCTAGCTGCAGCATTAAGGGAGTTTTATATTGTAGTAAGACAATTTGTCAAGCTATGGCTCACAGGTGGAACACATATGCTTGAATATGTGATGTTCTATCAGTGAAACCTTAAAGTTAATAAATAGCTGTTCCTCTAAAGAATCATGGTGCTTTCAATTATCCAGAATGCTTTGGTGTGTTTGTAAATAATTGCCAGTACCTAATTTGCCATAATTTTATGCATGTGTTCATAAGAAAAACTGACTTAACAGTAAAACTAAAACATCAAAACAATATAGCCATAATTGACAACATCGGTGGGGTATACTGAAGATTTACACATGGCTGGTGTGATTTAATTATGAGGGCGAAGCCCAAATAATTAAATAAAGCCAACCGTGGGTAAGTCTTCAATATACCGCACCATGGAATCGGTTATTGGTATTATAAAATGACATTATTTAAGAAAAAAATACTTACTTTTCTTAAATAATGTCTTTGTATAATGCCTCTTTGGTGCCCTTCCTCGTTTTCTCCGGTATTCTGGGGCTTTCCTGATCTACTACATATGTGTATGGAACTTGCGTTTCCACACTTACGCAGTACATCAATGCTGTGTAAAGGAAGCAATGGAGAAAGAAAGATCTCCATTGCTTTTTTTCCCATTTATTTATTAAGAAAAAAGAAAATGGGAAACCTTTAACACTCGGGAGAGATGGGACAGAGAAAATAGGATAATCAGGTGTGTTTCTTTAGTTTTACAGAACATACCTGACTATCCTCTTATTTTTCTCTGTGCCATCTCCCTAGTCTTCAGTGTTGTAAATATATTTAAAAAAAGAAATAAAAGTCAAAATTTTATGGGATATACCAATGGAAAAAAGTCCGGGTGACCAGACCTTTTACCATTTGTATATTCTCGGATTTACAATGGGCATGCTGATTGGGCTGACCAATCAGCATGCTCCTTTTTGAGTATTACAGGCTAGCTGTTGCATTATATGTCATAATCTTTGTTTTGTTTTCAAGTCTCTAGCTGCTTTAACATCAAGTATCTATACAGAAATAAAATTAACTGCTAAACATGTGTTTGAGAAGCGTAACAATACACTTAAAAGTTTTTGTAATACTTTGAAGTTTTTCTCCCTTGGGCCTCTGCTGAAAATGGGCACCTGCCCCGTTGGACTTTCCCTGTAAGCAAATGTCAATAAAACAAATAAAGACATTTTTTCCTCACAAAGCCAAGGTCTGTGTTTAAGCCCTGACCTATAGTAAATGTTTCCTTCTTCTCCTGCATTTGTATAGATTTTTTGTAGGATTTCTTTCTTTCTTTCAATGTCAAAAGCACATGCTACATAAATGTTTTTTCCAGTCTGTCCATTTATGCAACAATTAACCTTACTCTTGTGGATTAGTCATGGTTGAAAATAGCATGACCTGTATTATTTCTCTTACAACATTAATACACAATTAAATAAAGAAAAAAAAACTTTTCTTGATTACTGCTTTCTTACAGCATGATTCTTTATATGTTATCAACTGTTCTAGATTCTTATCCTTGTTAGTTCCAGATTTGTATCCTTGTTTGTCTGTTCCAAAATCACTTCTGTCATACACTTTCTCTTGAGTCGTTGTGCTTTACTTTGTGCTTGGCCTTCCTGCATTCCACCTCTCATGTATTTGTTCATTTCTGCAATTCATCAAAATTCCTTTATAATTTGGAGCCCCCATCATGCTCTGCCATTACCAACTATGCATTATCTATAAGGTGATTCATTTTACATCTCATCCCTCTACCCATAGCTGACATAAGAATATTAAAGAGTGCTGGGCCTGGCAGTTGTTCCTGAGGTACACAGTTTGTGAGCTCCACCACTTTTTTGGACTTCTCTATTCATTACATTTTTTTATCCTTTCCTCTGGACTGTTTTAATGCAACTTGCAACTCCATTCACCTTTGACACTTGACTCAGATTTCAAATATCATTTAAGATCCCAATTACACATGCTTAAATTGCAGAGATCCCAGATTACAGCACAAGACAAACTGCATTCACAAAGTCTAACTGTCACACATACTCACAAACACACCGACATATGCACATACAGATGCAGACACACAAGCACACAGACATACACAGACATAGGCACACACTTGCACACATACACATAGACATATACAGATGCACATACACAACTATATACACACATGCACACATGCATATAAAGAGAGAGAGACACACACACACACACAAATACACACACACACACACACACACACACACACACACACACACACACACACACACACACACACACACACATACGTGCGCACACACACACACACACACACACACACACACACACACACACACACACACACACACACACACACACACACACAAGTGCAAACTCAGACACACTTTCCACATGTGCACAAACACACATATATGTGTACACTTTCAAAAACACACATACACATATAATATTCATCGAGAAACACAGAGAAAGGAAGAAGTGTAAATAAATTCTCTTGGTACTAGTCAGCTAATTTTAGAATCTCAAAATCTATTTATAAATCAGTCACAAGCTATGCTGGTCAGATGAGATTATGTTTTTGTGAGATTAAAAGCTGACACCTTTCAATTTTGATGTGTGTTAACTTCCAGTTACTTTTTAAGTGTTATCTATGGAATGATTTTAAGCCTCATTTTAACCTATTTTTCTGCCATAATTAACTGTGGCCTAAAAAGTGATTTTTCACTTCATTGTGTGGATAGTTATATACAGCATCACTGAATCTGCTTGAACTCTTAAAGTACTTCATTAACAGCTTCATTATATTTATCATAACATATTTTCAAACTTTAGACTTGCTGGGTCTGTTGAGTGCCAGAAGAAAATGTGTTTTTAGCAGAAAACTGTAAATTATCATCTGATATGCAGTATAATACTAAAAAAATCTGTGTAGTGTTTGTTTAATTGTTATCTGTGGTGTAATTCATTAAAGACGTATTACAATTTTGCCAATAAACAAATGCACAGCTTCTAACCCCTGGTAGAAAATTAATAACTTCTTATAAGTAAAAGAAAGAGTATGTTTTAAGATAGATTGTATCCTGGATAAATGAAATGTTTGAGGTTTTGGAAAAATTAGTAAATGCCATTAACTTAATCATTTTTGGGAGCTTCGTCCTGCACCTGTATAAACATCCAGTTCTTATCCAAAACACTCTGCTCTACTGGGAATTAGGCACAAAACTAGTCAGTCATAATGAAGTACATAATAGTGAGCAGTTAATGGCATCTTGTGTTAGGAAAGTGCAGAAAACGTATTTTAGGCATTTTAATGTGGCACTACACTTTATTTCACAGTTAAAATCCAGTTTTTACAGACTTTGCTAGGATATCAAGCATAATCATATTTTTTTAAAGTCCACTTATATCCCATTTCAATAACACATATATTGTTAGCATTTTGCCTTAATAATGATACTTTATTTTGCAGTGCTGTATAACACAATGTGCTGCCATTAAAAGTGAACTTATTGCCTAAAATCAGCATTCTGGATTTAACATACAAAAATAATTTAGGGTATATATCAAAATAACAATAGGAACATTTTTTTTTAATTTGTATGTGGTTTATGAACATTGATTCAATGTATACATTTTAAATAAAATCTAAATTCATTTTTAGGGAATATGAACATTTATTTTGTAATTCTTCTACAGAATGCACTTCTCATGCCAATGAACTTTGCACCTGTTAACGGACCATTTTCACTATTTCTTTTGATTTAATTGCAAAATGATTATCTTAGCCATACAAAATAAATAAATAAATCCATGTTCACAATCATACATACAAACATACATAAATAAACCACTTACAGAATGAGAATGATTGAAGAGCTTGTCTGATAATGTTCAATGTATCTGAAACCACTGCCACATGTACCTTTAATACAATTAATACTGAATATTATTAGAGTTAATTAACATAATGCTCTCCAAAAAAGATGTCTCAACAGTAATTTCTTATAGCAAGCAGAAACTCAACCCACATTCTATGTTCTTTAGGAGGCTAGGTATGTTTGATTTGTTCAGTGCTTCATTATCAGCAGAGCAATCCAAACCATAAAGTTTACATACCTTTCCAAAAAAGGAGAGCATACTACTTGAGGATAGTTTAAGTGGTGTCTTTCATTCAGACAGACTGCAAAATCTGGTGACCACAGACACCTGACCTAGTCAGTGTAGATGTGCAAGAGTTTTAATAGACATCTAGTATCCAGTATAGTCAATAGACTGGGTGTCTCTAGGAGGTAGGAGATCACACATGACTTCCATTCCATTACCTTCCCAACAATACTCATACAGACTGAACATCCCTACATCCCTAAATCTGACACTTACTTGGTAGTGCAGATTTACAACCTGAGCAAGCACTGTTTATAGAAAAAACTTTAATGAAACTAAGTACAGGAGTCCAAAACTATATCACAGATAAGTCTTATCTGATGGGAATAGAGGTAGAGGTCTCCTTTAAAATTGCTACAAGATGAAGTTGCAACATTTTAGATGATGGAGTATCCAGGCTGTTAGGGCTGCAGCAGTGTTCTTCTAAACATTTCATTGCCATTACTGCATTTGGCTGATACAGTGCAGTGCATGGTCCCAACAATTAATCTACTATTAGCATTATGTTCCAATCTATCAATTAAGGTAGAATATGAAGACTTCTGATATATTTTTAAGAAAGAACAAATCAACGCATGTTTTAATTAGAGATACATCCATATAGTTGACCTGAGCAGATTATATCATTATTTTAATACTCAAATTAGATTAAAGTAACTATGCTTTCTAGGTCTGGGTTACACGTGTTGCAGGGATATCCATTTGCTTATGCAGTTTGCCCTTCAGAGTCAACTGACATCAATTTTTAATTCTAAGTCTCTTCAAAATGGAATCTTTAATTTCCAAAGGAAGATGATGTGGAACATTTTTCCTTAGTTTATTAAGTGCATTAAATGTCACCACCAAAGTATGCCATGTCATAAAGTGGGCAGATACAAAGGATGTATACCAGTCTAGAGCTCTATGACAGGTGACTCTTACCAATGCTATTTTTGCTTTAGCCCATACAGGAGGCAAGATCAATGAGGCAGGTACAAAATGTTGATGCAATATGACTTTTGACATCTCATTTAAGTCTGTCTTCCATGTGCTGCTTTATCAAACTGATAATGATGCAACTGAAGCAGGCAGTTTCAGATAACTCTTGTCCCAAGTAAATTGTCGACTTAATTTATGTATAGTCAGCAACCATTTATGGATTTATGGATATTCGTACAGATTTGGAATGCATCTCAGTAAATAATACCCATTTGGGCAAAACACTTTTTTACTGCTGTAAACTAGCCCCACCAAGACAGGTTCACATTTTGTTATGAGTAGATAAAAGTGTATAATTAATCCCTCAGTAGTTTTAAATTTAATTCACACATATTTTTGGGGCCTGGATGCAATGTAATCCCCTAGGCATTTGGGAAACGCAGAATACTATTTGAATTGGAGTTTTACCAGGCCACCTATAACTATAGGAAACAATCAGATTAGATTAGAAAGGATTGGGAATAGAGATCAGATAAGTAATTAACAAATAAATAATGGGAGGATATATTTGTAGCACCCAGATATGCAACAAAGTGCAGATGATTTAAGATTTTTGCTTTGAAGTGTTTACATACGCATGTGTATACACCAAGCAAACTCCAGATAATTTGTTCATAGATAGATTGCAAATGCTGGAGGTGTGATAGGGAAGAAAGATATAATTGGGAACATATTGTTGGAGTGGAATGAGTTAGTAGACTTTAAAACTTCCCTGCAGACTACTCTGACAGAAATACTGAGTGAGTAAATTGGTGTAACTAAGGAAATGACAGTTTGAGCTGTGATACAAAATTGGAATTGCCAAGATATAGTAAGGTCTTGCTGAATTTAATTTTGATGGCTACAAAAAAGCAATTACTAGAAAATGGAAACCAAAGTCCAAACCAACAACACTAGAAGTAGTAAATATAGTAAATTGAAATTGTGTGAAAAATACATGCAGGATAATGTTTTGGAGGAGAAATGAGGTTTCATGGTAGGCAGAAGTTGAAAGAGCTGTGCAATGTTCAAATGACAATGACTATAAGAAGATTTTTTGTGATGCATTAAGTTTGCAACTGAAATTATATCAGTATGGTTTGTTTGCATTTATATAAATGTGTTACTGCCTATGTCATAAGTTATAATTCATAAAAGATGTTTCTTGTTTTTTAAAAGACTATTCACAAGGGGATTGACAGATTGATTTGTTCAGTTTCAAATAGACATTAGCTAGAAATCCTCAAAAGGCTAGTATGATCTTTCTTGGGTCCTCTCTTACAATTAACTCATCAATACCTAGCAGCAGTTAGATAATTGAGTTTTAAATTCCTGACTGCTGGCAAGCTGGGTCATAATTATCCAGAGCTGTGAGTAAGGAAAAATCAATTAAATGTAAGAAAATATTTTAGCTGAAAAAGAAGAAAAAATGTTTTATATTTCCTGGGCAGCTGAAGTAATTTTTTTCACATTTATTGTGCTTAATCACAGTATCAAATACCCCTAATTCAGCACCACAATTACATTACATTAAATCACAAAATGCTGTCATTTTGAATGGCACACAACAGCCTACACTGCAAGTATTATAGGCATGATTAGTGCCACAGTGTGAATAATACTGTCAACTCTAATTGGATATCTCTAAATGGAGATCCACAAACATAAGAACTCTCGCCTCTAATCCCATCAGCTTCCAAACATTCATCCAGACATGTTGCCTTGCAAGGTTTCACCAATGATTTCTTTTCCAAGAGGAAAGGGTAGAAAAAAGTGGGCAACTGTGGCTTGTACTCCTAACTTGTGAAAGGGGGAAAGATATATGTTAAAATGAACCAGAGTAAAGGACCTGGATTGCCTTAATACATAAGAATAACCTTTTGACTGGTAATTGATAGAAGGTAGCAATAAGATAAAAGTATTAGAAATCCCAACTGTAGAGATGGAATTTGGTATTAAACATACATGCTTTACTAACACTTAAGTATTTCACCATATAACTTGGTTTCTGAATATGTAAGTGAAATTATATGAGAGATTGTTACCTGTAATGGATCTTTGCCTATCTTTGGAAGTACAATAATTTCTGATTCTTTAGCTGAAAGAGGTAATGTTTCCAGAGTGAGAGATTCATTAAAAACATTTTAATGAGGGAGAATGAGAATTTTAACAATTTAAGCAACTGACAGACCATATCAGCCTGGACAGATGTACTATGACGGTCATTATATTTTCAGTCCTTACCTCTTTGCACAGGCATTAAGCTGAATGAAGTTGTACATTCAGTAGATAGAAAGAATGAATGAAAATAGCCATGGAAGGATCACGATGAGTAGTTGGAGGATCTCCATATAAGGACAAGTAGATTTTTTTTTAAAACTTTAGACAATCTGCAACATTAAAAATAATCATGTCCCTCACCCTTAAACCAATAATGATTGCATTGCCCTGATATATTTTTTTGGGTCTATGTCAGATAAACGAAAACGCAATCTCTTAAATGCTCATATGAGCAAATAATCATAACATTGAAATTTGTATTGTGGGGGGCTGCACCACCCCCCCCCGCTAAATATATATTCCTACTCCGAGGTCTCACTACAGTGAGGAAAGGGCTAATATCCCACTCTTCACTGTACTATGAACACAAAATACCACTTCCAATATTATGATTATTCGCTCATTTGAGCGTTCGAGAGATTGCGTTTTTGTTTATTTAAAGTAGACCATTTTTTTTTTCATTTGTATGGTAAAGGTCTGTGAGATTTGTTGTCCATACTCCATGTTTGCCATCCTGGTCTCCTAAATGTAATTTAGTCTTATCCTTTAGTGTTACATGCACTTTGAGTTTGCTCCACTTCTATTCATTTAAGAATTCTTTTAGACAAAAAGTGAAAAGATATTCATTTGGGGGCTCTAATACATTTGTCTTATTGTGTAGCCTGAACTGCAATTGCAAACTGGCTGCTGAGCAAATATACCTTAGATATAACTGACATCCAAACTAAAGTACCAAAAAGTCGCGCGTGTGCGCAAACACACACAAACACACACACACACACACACACACACACACACACACACACACACACACACACACACACACACACGCACTATTCAGTAAAAACTACAAGAAAGACCCAGCCAAGCTAGAGACTTTACTGTGTAATACCTTAAAACTTCTGTAGTGGATGTCCATGGGATATATACAAATGATCTTGATTTTTTTTGAAAATGTATTATATGGGGGGAAGAAACACACATTTCATTGTTCTGATGAAGTCTGCAGTTAGCAGATGAAAGTGCTTAACCTATGTATAAAATAGGTTTAACCCTCAGGGGTCGTTTTTATTTGTTTTACTTGTTTTCTATTAAAGTGATTTTTGAAAGTAAGCATTTGCAGTGGGCTACAGGCCTTCTTAATGCATGTACATTCTTAACAGGGGAGTATAAAAGTGCTTAACTCTTGTGTTTATTTGTAATACATTTCTGCTGGATGCAAATTCAAACTGGTTCTTGGAAGGTAAAACAACAGCATTTTCTGGACTGTTTGAATGTGTTGGGAAGTATTTTTTCATTACTAACACAAGTTGCAAAATAACTTAATTTGCTGCATACTTATATGTTCATGAATACTGTACATATATATGTATATGAATAGAATAAAACAACGACAAATGTTATCACAGCCACAGACTCACCAGTGAGTGTACGACCACCTCTAATTCAAAAAAATATATATTTATTCAATAACTTCATTCGTTTTTATGGAATAAATATATATTTTTTTGAATTAGAGGTGGTCGTACACTCATTGGTGAGTCCGTGGCTGTGATAACATTTGTACATATATATGTATGAATGACTGTATAGCATTCTGTTCAGCTAGACCCTGAATCCAGCTACATGAATGAATGTAGCTGAAGCATTAGTATGTCCTTAAAGAGTCATTTGCATATATTTCATGTGCCTGCACTACAAGAGGTTTTAAGACATTACACAGTGAAGACTCGAGCATGGCTGGGTCTTTCCTGCTATTTGTAACACATAGTTTGTATGTGTAACCTTTTTACCTTTTGATTTGGATGTTATTTGGGATATTTTTCAGGCATCCTAACATTTATGGACATCATGCTTGATTTTAAGCTCTTTGTTTCTAAAATATAGTTAACCAGTTCACTTATGCCATACTGATGATGGCAGCAAAAGATGAAAACACAGCATGTCTATAGCATGTGAGATTTGCCTTCATTGGCCTGCATGTATTAATAAAAACTTGTAAAAAGCCATGAGCATGCAGAAGCCATGTGACTAAAACAATGGTGCTTCTTTAAAAGGTCATCAAATTAGATTCTGCTCATTCAGCCTACAAAGTTTTGTATTACACCTGTTGCCATACAGTTTCTAAATATACCTATAAAACAATCACGTGTATATGTATATCACATTTTGTTATACAAACATATTTATACATTTTTAAATACGTTATGCTATGTTAAAAGATATATGTACTTCTTAATAATGCAATATTGCACTTTTGCAGGCTGAATGAGCAGAATTAATGAATATTCATAAGGTTATGTTTTATTCATGAAAAGGTCAATTGATTAAACATTCCCACTGGATCTTGATTTTTTTTTTAAAAATGTATTATATAGGGAGGAGAAGCACACATTTCATTGTTTTGATGAAGTCTGCAGTTAGCAGATGAAAGCGCTTAACCTATGTATAAAATTGATTTAACCATCAGGGGTCGTTTCTATTTGTTTCACTTGTTTTCTATTAAAGTGATTTTTGAAAGTAAGCATTTGCAGTGGGCTACGGGCCTTCTTAGCGTATATTTGGTATATATTTGTGGTTATTTGGTCCCATATACGCTTACAACTTGGTATTTAAAGGTACATACATTGTCAACATTTTGGTTTAAATAATCAGTGTAATCACAGGACAAATGAAAACCTCTTCAAGCTATTCTTAAAGAGACACCTTAAAAATGCTAAAATATCAGAACTCACTGGTTAAAATTCAAAAGATCACAAACATAGTTAAAAAATCATATGTATCCAATTGTTCACAACAAGTTAAAAATATATTCATTTCAGTCTGGAGTCTGACAGCCATTTAATAGCAACTACTTGTGAATTCAAGGAATTCCAGCCATTTCTCCCAGCTTCTACGTCTTTCAAAAATCTGCACCTTTTCCAAAAAAAAAAAAGAACTTTTTAAAGTTAGTACATACCTTTGAATGTTTACTTAGGGTGTTTTCTTTGCCCTCCTTTTTTATTACATAGGTGTGTTCAAAATCCTAATCCACAATGCTTGCTTGCTTCTCCCTATATACACTGCATGCAGGTAAGGCAATTTGCAAAGTAAACAACCCTTCTTGTTTACAGTTGTGTTTATCTGTGCAAAATAATGTTTTCAGGTAAGAGGAAATGATACTGTTTATGCTGTCATAAATAAACCTGAAATCAAGCCCTACATTTGTATATTCCCCTGTTTTTCATCATTATACATGAGTGCATGGAGACTGTGTTAAAAAACAATTATGTGTACTTTGAAGGTGAATACTTCCAACAAATAAAAGGGGTAGCCATGGGAGCCTCCTGTGCCCCTTTATTTGACAACATTGTAATGTGGTACTGGGAAAAATACTTTGTGTTTGACAGTGAATTTTGGCCCAGTATGCTAATATATATAAGATTTTTGGATGATATTTTTATTCGGTGGACAGATTCCTATGCCAAGTATAATGTAGTTCAGATACATTAATAACAGAGTAGACCTTCTTAGGTTTACTTGTGACAAGAATGACAGCAATAATAATTATTTGGGTGTGACACTTTTGAAAAACACAGCATGCAGTAAATGGGAATTAACTATTTTTAAGAAGTATTTTTTTTTTCTAAAGGTTAACTGCATTACTTGAATAACCACCCTATGTGGCAGAAAAATAACTTTGTCAAAGGGCAAATAGTGAAGCTATCCAGGTTGATATCTGATGCTAGCCAGTTTCTTGTTAGAGCTGGACAAACTTAAGACATTATTTTTGAGAAGGGCTTACCCATGGAATTAGTGACTAACATAGCCTTTGAGGTGTTCTTAGGAAGAACAGCCAATGGGTGGGATGTTGGCCTAATGGTTAAGGTGTTTACCATACACACACAAGGTGAAGGATTTGATTCTCACATGGGGTAACTGGCTAGGCTTAACATAGCCTGAAAGGGCAGGTAGCCTAGTACCAATTATAAGCCAATTTTGAATTATTCTGGGTTTGGGGTATTAAACAACACTAGCAACAACCTGTAATATATGATTCTCACATTTAACCACAGTGCATGTAAGACAAAGGACATTCTTTGCAAAAATTGGTATAGGTTGTTTGGCCCCACTGGCCTAATATGTCATTCCCCTACTTTTGTCTTTAAGTGCAGTACAAATTTAAAAGTTTTATTGGGAAAAGGGACTAATGAAGTGATAGGAAACAGAAAAAAACAGGGGAATGTACAAGTGAGGGGCTTGCTCACAATATAGATTTATTTCTAACAGCGTAAACATTACCATCCTCTCTTACTTAAAAACTTTATTTTGTATGGATAAATGAAACCTTACAACAAGAGGGGTAATTTACCTTACATCTTGCCTTACTTGCTCTTTGTTTTATGTAGGGACCACCAAGCAAGCATTGCAGACTAGGATTTACGAACACACCTATGCAATAAAAAAGTGGATGAAAAAATGCCTTAAGTAAACTCTCAAAGGTGTACAGTAACTTTGAAAAGTTCTCGTTTTTATTTTGAAAAAGGTGCACATTTTCTGAGAGAGGTGGGAGTTGGGACAGTGCAGCTTGTTGAAGGAAGACTTCAGCAAATGCACTGAGGATGTGATTTCAGAAGACACGCTGAAGACAGTCTGAATGCTTAAATATTCAGGATAGGTTAATTAGGGATTCCATGCATGCTGTCAGGGGTGGCTCATGTTATAGGACTGCAGGACTGCAGACCCCCACCTAGAAATGTAAAAAGAAAAGGGAAATAATTTTAAAAGAAAAGGGAAATAATTTTAAAAGAAAAGGGAAATAATTTTAAAAAAGAAAATGAATGAATCCGGAACTCCACTCATGCGTGCTGTTCTGTGCTTGGAGTTTTGTACTCTCTCAGAATGCCAGACTGCTCTGCCAGGCAGTCCAGATAAGGGAGAACAGCATTCCTGCCTTGCAGCCCAGAAGTCTGTGCAGTGATGACACAGAACAGACCAACACTGGACTGCATCGTCAGCAGGCTGGGGCTTCCAGCCTACTCTCACAGGAAACCAGCATCATCAGCAGGCTGAGAGGAGGACCGGAAATCCAGCCATTAGCTTAGCTTGATAGGAGGACCATAAACCCAGCCGTTAGCTTAGCTTGAGAGGAGGACTGTAAACCCAGCCATCTGCTTAGCTTGAGTGGAGGACCGGAAACCCAGCTGTTAGCTTGTGCAGGCTAAGGAGCATGGATCAGATCAAAGAAGTTGCTTCAGTGGAAAGAGGCTGGGAATGGAGACTGCTGAAGTAATTGCTTGCTTCCGTGGGAGGAGGACAGGAATGGAGACTGCTTGCTTCCGTGGGAAGGAAACGGAGACTGCTGAAAAGTTGAACTAATGCAGGTCAGGTGTGTGTGTAAAATGCCCCCAGAGAACACATGGTGGTGGGTAGAGAATACCTCAGGCTTGAACCCTGTACCATGGATGCAAGTAGCAAGGGCCTGAATTCCCTCCCTACCCACCACCATTTGAAAAAAATGTGTGCCAATTTTTGCCTCTTATTTTTTCTGTTCCTCATAAAATCTGTGGTTTCTGTATGTTTGTTTTTTCTAACACAGTCAGTAGTGCAGTGGTGCACTGGTAGCATTGTTGCCTGATGGCTACAGGTTCTCTGTTTTGATTCTTGGCTTGGGTGCCTTGTGTGTGGAGTCTGCAAGTCTTTCCATCTTGCAAAGGCATGTGTCTGCAGTGCTTCTCCCCAGACCTCTGATGAAAATTGGCTTTTGTTCCAAGTCAGACTTTCCTGGTTAACAAATGTTAAATAAAAATAACAGGCATTTGAATTTTACTATTCATATTCTTCAGAAAGTACATGGTAACACAAAACCTTTTATTCTAGCAATTTTCTAAGTTTATAACATGGGTATTTGAAATTTGTTCCTATTTTTGGGACTGTATCCCCCCATTATTGGCTTCGTCCAGGTTTTTTGTGCTAAGGTTGAGAGCTATGGTGAGAACTGAATTTGCTGAATATGTTTTGGGGCTGCATTCCCCCATTATTGACTTTGTTCAGGTGTTTTGTGCTGAGGTTGACAGCTATGGTGAGAACTGAATTCACTAAATGGTAGCCATTTAAGTTTGTCTTCCTCTCTTTTACACAACAGCTGATTTGGCATGGTGGTATGGTGCTCTGACTGCTTTATACAAGGTCCTGGGTTTAAGACTAGGCAGTGAAATGTATTGTAGTAACACAACATTTTATTCTAGCAACTTTCCAACATTATACAATGTGGATTTTGGCCCCCACCCCACACAAATAAATTTTGTCTTTTTCCAGATTTCTTGTGTTGCAAAGTTCAGAGATACAGCTGAGTGTAGAGGTAGATTTTACAAGGAGCTGAGATCTGCAGGGGAACAAAAGTTTAGTGCTGCTTATGCTGAGTTTGCTTGCATTGTTAATAGCACAACAGGTAGTATACTTGCTTTTGATGAAGAAAGCTAAAGATTCTACTCCCATAGTAGGTTGATGCATTGCTCATACTGTACTGTGTTGTAACGGGGGTGGATGCTGCAGTCATTTTTGGCGAAGATACCTAACTATGTACCTGTTATCAGTTTGCCATCCATTCCCTATTGCAATATTACTAGCTTATCATTTTTTTAATGCAACATAGGCAATTTATTCCTCAAGGGCAACAGGCACTTTATTTGTAGATGGAACAATGACATATAAAGCTGTTTGCTAGCAGCAACCTCTTCATTAGTTGCATATTTCTTTAATGTGGAATTTAGATGACTTTAACTTCAGATATTGTGCATATTTACTGATACTGATGGACTGTAGAAGTTTGAGTAGACTTTTATGATGGAAATTTTCTGAATTGGGCAGTTTTGTCATTATTGGTGCATGCATTTTGTTTCATTGTTTACTGGAAAAATGTTCAAAACAATAAATTTAAAATGACCTCTAAGAACTGTATTGTATTGTACAAGGAATATAATTTAATACAATCAGGAAAGTGTATCAAAGAGCACGTGTATGTTTCTTGTTCAAGGGGCCTATGATTTGAAAATAGCCCAAAGATGATCTGTATCTGCCACTGGCAAAATGCATTTTCTTTGAATGTGGGCTTCAATGCTGTTTCAATGAATGTGAGTTTCAAGGGCAGAGAAGTTTTAATGCTAAGTCTGTTTTCATTGTGAGACTGCATTGCTTTGTTTAGCAGATATATATTAGCGTTTGTGCTGTAAAATGCAAAATAGAACTTTCAAATGAAATCCAAATCATCACAGAAGTGAAGCAGTATGCACATTACAGTGTTTATGGTAAATGAGGGTGAAATAACCAATGAATGGGACATTGGAATGGCTGAAGGGGGGAGGCTCTATTCAACCGTGATTTTGTGAGGGGACAGCCCCGGTTGAACTATACTTCTCAACTGTCCAGATTTTTGCTTCTTATTTTTGGTTTGTTCCTCATAAAAATTGTGGTTTTCTGGCAAATCATTTAGAAATGAAGTCACTAAATAATGACAGACACTGAGTTTCAGACGTCATAACCTTCAGAAAAATGCATGCTAAAGCAAGACCTGTTATTCTATCAACTATCTTGAGTTTATACAAGAGTAATTTCTAGTACTGTTTTTATGTTCCCCCAATATAGTTGGCCTTGCTCAGATTTCCTGCATTAAGAGGTTGAGAGGTACATGCAAATAAATCGCTTTATAGAATTAAGAATATCCAAACCTCTCAACTATCCCCAATTTTGGCTCAAAATGTTGCTCTCCCCCTAATAATCTCTCTGCAAAATGGCAATTTTGGAAGAAAACGTGGAGGGTTTACAATTTTATAAATAACTGTAAGGATCAGAGTTATAGATTATTTTTATTTTCAGAAATGTGTGTAGATGCTCTTATTTTGTCAGCTGCTCAAGTTAATAGTACTAATATTAAAAAGGTACCCTTTCTTTGACAGGTTCCTAGCTGTATTGTGTGGCAAGTTTATATTTTTGCATCACATTTTTGGTCTGTTTTTCATAAGTGGTTTTCTGGCAAATTAGTGGCAAATCATTAAAGTTAGAAAATAATGGCAGACATTTGAGTTTTAGATTTCTTACCCTTCAGAAAATTCATACTAATGCAAGACCTACTACTAGCCTATTATCTTTCTAAGTTTATAAGAGCAACATTTAAAAATTGTTCTTATTTTTTTTTGGACCTGTGTCCCACTTCTATGTATGGCTTTGTCCAAATTTCTTGCTCTGAGGTTGAGAGGTATGAGCCATCATGTCAGCCAGAGACATTTCAAATTGTGAGATACTTGTTGCACCCCACTCCCCACTGTAGTGGCTTTGGATGTGTCCAAGCAAGGCAAGGAGCAGTTATGCAGTGTAAGTGTGCAGAGTATTGCCCCCATCCAAAGTAGACCACAAGTACGACCATGGCTTTTTCATCTGTCCTTGATTTTGCAGAATGTTCTGTTTTTCTGTCATATTTTTATACTGTTGATTTATGCTTCTTATTATTCAGAAAATGCATGATGTTGCAGTGCCCTGTTGCTCTGTGTTTAAGTAGCAATGCTTTAATGACCATCAGGTAAGCTTGTCGGAGATTGTTAAGATGCAAGTAAGCTTTAATAAGTATACTGTTAAAGAATTACCAACATTGAAAGCCTTTCTGCTGTTGCCATGCAGAGAATATTTACATAACTAGATAACGTATAAGCTTTAGGTATTGAAATGCATATGACTGTATTTGTAATAAAGGGTAGGATTGCAGTATTTGCAGAAGCTCATTACATTTGTTGAAGACTTGTAGTCATCTTTGCAGGCTTTACCTATAAACTAAACAGAATGCCAATCTATCATGTGTGGTCCATAACTTCTGCAGTAATCCTTTAAGCAATTTATCTTGAGCTTGTTTTTGTTTACTGTTCATTTTTTACTTTGATCGTGTCTTCCCTATGAAACAAGTATATAGTTGTTGTCAGGCAGCAGGCTTTTTTTGATAAGAAACATTTCTACAAGTGGGGGTATCATAGAGATTGCTACGTTCAGCATGTTACTTGGCAATTTTATAAAGCTGAATATAAATTATAATTGCAACTGCTTTTGACTGGTATTCCAGTAATGCATTTAAAAAGCAATTTATTTTTTCATGCCTCACAACCTTTGTGTTTCCATCTAGATATTAAGTAAGTTGTCATGGAGACAATGCATTGAAATATTTTTTCTTCTACACTTCATTTTGTCTTGAGTGGACTCTCCTAACAACGGTTTGGCACCCAGGGCAGCGTACTTAATTAAAGTTCCAGTTGTTGTGGTTTTGAGCATAGCTCCACCCCTTTTAGTTGGACACACCCCTTCCCATTGGCCCCACCCATTCAGCTGTCTCCTGCAGCCCCCCTTTAATTTGAAGTCACCAGCCGCCACTGCATGCTGGTCTGATTACAAAACACATTGTGTGCACACAATACAACTTAAATGCAACAAACAGCCATGCTGACTCGTTTCTGAAAGCCTAGGGTTGCCACCTTTTCAAATGCCCAAAGTGGGACATTTGTGCTATAAACATCATATTTTGCGGGGCAAAACATACCCACGGCCAGTACAAAGGACAGAACTTCAGTTTTTTGCCTGAATAAAAGTCTATTCTTGTAGCATTTTAGTTCCTTATTCTGTTTCTTATAACATTTAGGTGTTTCAGATACAGAATAACTGTTGTATGCAACTATGACATAAAATATAGAAAATAATTTTGTCCTAAAATCTCAGGACATTTGCCATTTTGTCACATTTTTTGCAGGACACAACTGCCCAAAGAGGGACTGTCCCTCGCAAAGTGGGACAGGTGGTAACCCTATGAAAGCCTTGCATCTGTCTTATGGACCCCAAGGAATTAAAGGAAATACTATGGAGTCTGTCAAAATCCATAAGAAAAGATAAAAAAATAAATAAAATTGCAAGCTGCTGTTAATGAACTACAAAAGGCTGCAGTGATACAAGTCATAAATGAGGGTGTGGCTATGCACAATAAAAGGCAGCCAGAGTCAGACCGAGGCTACAACTAAGCTAGTTGTCAGACCAGCAAATAGTTGACAGATACAGGCTAGACAGACAACTGTTGCAAGCTGTCTGCAACATGTGTGCCCCACACATTCTGTTTAGACCCTGCAAGGAAAACTCCTCCTTGAAACAAAAGTGTGTCTCAGCCTGGGTGTGCTTGCATCTGTGACATTCCAGAGACACATGGGGGATACTGTAGAAGTGTCACAGACAGCTGCCAGTCATATTCTGACAAAATTCCTTGAAGGAATGTGTAGCAAGGAGGATGACAACATATACCTTCCATCCACCCCCATGGGGCAGAGAACTATAATGCACCAGTTTTGCAGAATATCAAACTTCTTCCATGTATTCAGTGCAATAGATTGCACACACATACCTATCAAGACACCATTACCTCCTGCAGCAGAATGATACATAAACAGAACAGGTTGGCCATCCATTAACTGTCAAGCTGTGTGTGCAGCAGATGGCAGCAAAACAATCAACATGGCAACACACCCTGGAACTGTCCATGATACTGCCGTATGGAGGGAAAGTGGACTGAGGGCAGCATTCTAGCAAGGTAGAAATAACTGCAGGACTACTACTAGGTAAGTACAAGAGCACAGCTATGACAAAAGTTAAGGATACCCCTTACAACAATATCCATTCTGACCAAATGTGTTCCTTTCCCTACAACAGGTGACTGAGGTTATCCACTTGAACCATGCCTAATGACACTGTACCATGAACCATCCAACCCTGCTTTGGAGGCCTATGTAACAACCAGAAACATCACAGAGTGCGTGTTTGATGGACACATCTGGAGGTACTCTGCAATACACACCTGAGAAGGAATCGCAGATGATAATGGTGTGTGCCATGCTGCACAACATGCTAACAAGAGTATGTGGCTTTCCAGCTACAGGTGTGGGTAAACTAACCCAAGAACTCCAATTGTATGAAGACGATATCCCACAGGCATGAGAGGAGGAGCAAGTGGACATAGGCTACAGAAGACACAGGCGTATGCAACATACGGTGTGACCACAAATGTAGGCCCAGCTGATATGGTAGTGTCTGACCCATATCTTTGAGTCATAACAAGCTACACATACATGATTATACAGATTGAACATTGATGTTCAGGTGTTGCTAAACCAAAGCAACACATGTAGCATCTAATAGCAATTTCCCACTAGATGTACACACTAAGCATCAGGCATAACACCATAATCGTACTACAAAACGAACATTTATTTTTTTATTTATTGACATTTGATTACTGGGAAAGTCCAACTGAGCAGAAGGCCATTTTCGGCAGAGGCCCAGGGAGAAAAGCTCCAAACTATTACAAAAGATTTTAAGAGGAATAATTTTACAACCATCAACAATAAAACAAAAACATCTTGCAGTTTAAATAATTATAACAAATTAAACATAATATAAAAAACATTGGTTAAAAATCAATACAAGGTTTATGACGATCATTTAATATTCAGAGAATTTTAGACAGTTTGTAGAGAAATTAAAGGTAAATTAGTCTAATTTAATTAAGAAATGCAATATGAAGTGTGGGAAAATAGGCTTATGGTATGCTTAGAAATGTGTCACAACAGGGATCATCAACTCAGGGCACAACTGACATAAGTGAGTATAATATAATAATATGAAAAAAGAGAAGGCAGACAGGATATAATGCAGAACTGTTAATATCAGAATGCACGTCACAGTAAAGTGCTAATTTAATAATATGAGCAGCTATGTATACTACACTGTTGGGCACACTCTAATGCAGTCTAGGATGACCTTGTACAGACACATGTTGTGCTGCTCCACAGAGGACACTGATGGGGTGACAACACCATGTTGAGGTGAAGGAGCATGACTGCAAATTAAAGGCCTTGTACTGGCAGGACCACACCAGATGGGCCAGCATTTGCACTCTATGCAGGCTGGACAACAGACACTGATTCTTAATGGTCAGTGGTAGTTCCATGGACAGCTGGCCTGCTATTCCCACGTTGCAGACTGCTGAGCACAGTCAGGGAATGCAGAATCCTGCTGGTAGTATGACACTGCTGCAGTACCACAGAGGATAGAGTTTATACCAACCATGCCACAGCAAGAAGACTCTCATTCTAAGTGGCCAAAGCAGCCATAGTCTTACTTTGTCTGCTCACTTGTCCTTCGTGAATGACATGTAGCTGGTGTACCACACAATTTGTGGCATGTGCAAGTGCACAGATGTCTGGCCGATGCCATTTCTGTGACCATTCATTTGCCCACAGCAGGAGGCAAACACTGTCAGACACCTGGACATGCACAACATCTGCACACCTCCATCTACCATGATGCCCTGCTTCTGTTTGTTGTGTGAAAATACCATCAGCAGTGGTCTTAACAGGGGTCTGTTCATCAACAGGATCACCCTATTCGACATCCATTGTGCTATCATCCTCCAAATGGCTAGGCAAGTTGACCTTCACATCGGTGGCTTCAGCTGCAGCAACATCATTGTCAATATCATGTATGGACTCTCCAAACACTTCAAGGTCCTGTGTGCCATGGGACATAATACCATGCTGAAACACATCTAAAACCACATCAAGATCACTGAATGGGCTGCTGGATGATACAGATAGCTGATGTGCTACAAGATAGAAAGTCATAGATCAGGACAATGTGCTGACATCACATGATGGATATTTATTTATTTATTTATTTATTTGCATTTTGTTTATCAGGAAAGTCCACTTGGTCAACAGAATCCATTTTCAGTACAAGAGTACAAGCTCCACAGTACAAGAAATTAACAAATTGAATTATAAAATTGAATTACAAAATTGAGTTATAAAATAGAAATTACAAGGAGATTACAAAGACGTTCCAAAAGTATAAATATATACAAGTGTAGAGAAGAGCCTAAGATTGAAAAATTAGCAAACGTATATTCTAAGCAATAGTCCAGTCTGAACAATAATCATAAAGTAAGGATCTACATCACTTAATGTGTTTATAGTCTCATTGCAGTGGTAATATCTCACACAAAATAGTAATAACAGAATGTAGGTTGCCATACATATTCTGGGGGGGCTTAGTGCAGGTGCACTTCCAGCATGAGGTAAGGTGGTTAGAAGGGAAGTCTTGAAATAGGTGGGATTTGGAGTCATTCTAATAGATAGAGGTAGAGCATTCTAGTTCTTGGCTATTGAGAATGAGTAAAGAAGCTGGTCGTGTGGGAGGTTAGGTCTGTAAACCTGCAAGAGCTTTTGGTCCCCTGATCTAAGGGACCTGTTTCAGTGGTAGCAGTTGAATGTAGACTTCAGGGCAGGACAGTCTTGGGTTTGAAGAGCATTTTTTGAGCTGTGGCTAGTTGCAGGTAGGAGAGGCAAGTTGGTAGTTCTAGCCAATTCAATGATTTAAGAGCAGTGCAGTGATGGGTGGAGTATTTAGAATTGGTTGCGAATTTGGTGATTTTGTTGTAGCATGTCTCAAGTTTGTATTTAAAAAAGCTTTGGATATTTGTAAGTAGAGGGGCACCATAGGTTAGGGAGGGTAGTAGAATGTTGTGGCTAGAGTCATTCTTGTGGTTGAGCTTAGGAAGTGGTTATGTCTATAAAGGGTTCCGAGTTTACGATGTGTTTTGTGAATGTTATGTTATATATGCAGGACAAATTTCATGTGTTCATTGATAGTGACTGAGTAGTTTTGTGTGGCTGATGACTTCAATGAAAGATTTATCATTAGAAAGGATGGTGAATTCAGTTTTATTTAAGGGGGGGTGATCTCTTAGGGGTAAAAAGTATTATTTTGGATTTTTGGGAGTTCAGAGCTAGGTGGTTGTTGTGCATACAGGATTCAGTGAAAGAGAGTCCTTTTGAGTTTGCAGAAGTAGGTCAGATAGAGTTGGCACAGCAGACAATAGTAGAGTCATCAGCATACAATGACAGAACTTTGAGATAGAGATGAGTGAAAGTTGTTTATGAATATGCTAAATAGTATTGGTCCAAGTATGGACCCTTGCAGAACATTGTTGGGGTATCAAGGTAAGGGTAGATGGAGTTTATTACATCTGACAGCTTGTTGTCTCTCATTTAAATGGCTAGAGAACCAGTTTAGTGTAGGGATGGAGACCAATTTTAGAGAGCTGGGTGATGAGTAAAGAGTAAGAGACAGTGTCAAAGGCTTTGGATAGGTCAAGGAAGAGGGTGGAGACAAATTTGCCAGTGTCACAGGCTCTGTTTACTTTATCCATAAAGGAGAGAAGGAAAGTTGTAGTACTATGGCCAGGTCTGAAGCCATGCTATGAGAGTGGAAGTATTTGGTTGTCTAGAAGATAGAGGAGAAATTGAATATTAATGAATTTTTCTAAGATTTTGGAGATAGGAGAAAGAATTGCAATGGGTCAGAAGTTAGTGATGTCTGTATTATTGCCTTCTTTATGGAGAGGGAGACTGAAGGCCTTTTTCCAGGTTTTGGGAACGTAGGACTCAAGGATGGATCTATTTCTAAGTATACTTATGGGGTAAGAGATACTGTCTGCAGCAATTTTTAGGTAGTCTAAGGTTAGATTATCAGGAGCACTGAAGCAAGATTTTATCTTTAGTAGTAGTTATTTTATAGTTGAGATTGGGGTGGATTTTAGGGTAAAGGTAGAAGTGGGGTGAGCACTGGATTTCTGTTAAAGTTGGTTGTGAGACGAGAAGGGGGAGTGAGTGGGAGATCTGGATGTGGGAGAGAGGCAAGTGGAGTAATTTGTCTCATATAATTTTGCTGTGATGTCGGCTATGGAGCTGATAAAGAAGTTATTAAAAAGGGAGGCTATTTCTTCAGGAGATTTTTCTGGGTGAGGGCAGGGGTATTTTTTTTTTGGCCTGGCTTAAGAAGTAATGTAAAGGAACTCCAGAATTTCTTTGGATTCTGCTGGTAGTTAGACTGAAGTTTTAGGTATCATTCTTTTTATCTCTGTTGACTAGATTTTTTTACCTGGTTGCGAAGTTCTTTGAATTGTATTAGGTCTTGGGTGTTTCTGTGTGCCTTCCATAATTTCCATACCTTGTCTCTGGCATGCATCAGAATTCTAGTGGGTTTCAATAGTCACGGGGCATGGTTATTTTTGATCCTTTGTACACGTAGAGGTGCAAAACTATTTAGTGTACTCATGAAGGTGGTGTTGAAATCATCAGCATCTTCATCCAGAGGTAGGGGTTTTAATAAATCCCAGTCTGTTGCATTTAGAATGTTGTTAAAGGTTACAGAGTTGAATGAGGTTAAGTTCCTTGATTGTTTATATTGATGCTATCTTTGACTGGAGGGGGAAGCTCAGTTAATATTGACAGGGAGATGATCACTTATGGTATTTGAGAATGCTCCAGCTGTGGATATTTTGTTGGGGTCTGTACTAGAATCCAGTCTAGAATGGATCCATTATCAGTCCCTTTGTTGGGTCTGGTGGGAGATTCAATAACCTGGGTGAAGTTGAAAAGATTTAATATGTAAGGAAGGGTGGCTGGAGTTGAGTTCTAGCCAGTTGGCATTTACTTCACCTAGTATGATAGTATAATTTTTAATATTGGTGGAAATCCAGGCTAGGATATCTTCCAGTATGGGTATGTTGTTTACAGGGGATATATAGAAGGCTACTATGCAAATTTTTTTGCTGTTACTCATATTTAGGAAAGATATGAGGATTTCAGCGTTGGAGAACTGGGGTATAGGGTCAGTAAATGGAACTAGTTGTGGGAGTTGGGAAACAGAAGAATAGCACTGCCTCCTTTTTTCTGGGACCTGTCTAACCATATTGTTTGAAAGCCTGGAGGGAGAAATTAGTGTCTTTAGTATGGGGCTTTAGCGAGGTCTCAGTGTTGGTAATAATGTCTGGTTATTGGTGAGTGATCCATGCATGCAATTCTGTAAATTTATTATATCATCAAAGACATATGACATACATTATATCATCAAAAACATATCACATATACATATCTCACTGCAATGTTACAAATAATAATGACTACATGAGGTCTACTGTATGCATGTTTTCATGAAATTTACATACATGGAATATATAATTTGGTTACAAGGCCAGCATATATGACATATGTGAGAAACCCAAAAAACACACACATCTGACAACCCCTAATGGGAAGATGGTGCTGTTGAAGAGGGATGAACTTCAACTATTGCAGGGAAAGAAAACAGCATTAGTGATCACATCATTGCTACCATCAATAAGGTGAGCACAGTTAAAACATACAGAAGGTTTGACATACACATACCACTCATATGTGCACTTGATGACATTGATGCAAATTGGCCTAGGAATGGGAAGAAGGTCACAGTATTAATAAAGGATACCAAAAGGATTAACAGCAATGGCAGGCATGACAAACAGTTAATGGCATGCCACTGAGAGACTCCTTCTGTGTATAGGTTGTGAGTTATACAGTGGATCTTACAATGGAAAAGTAAAGAGAAAGACAACACAGTCATGTATTTAGCAAAAACAATTTTGACAGCATCACATATACAACACAGTAACATGGACTGCAAATACTCACAAGATGGATGCTGCAACTGTGTACTATCAGATGGGCCTGTGTTGACAAATACTGACATAAACATCATGCATCACGTGTGCTACACATTGATGCAAGCTATGACAATTTTGCTTTAACATACATGTTCTGTTTGCATTTGAATCTGCATGGCTTTGGCCCCCACAGGATATATCTGTAGTGTACAATGTTAGATAAATAACAATATGACAGTAAATGGCAGTGCCATGAAATGAGGCTGAGGCAATAACAAAGTAGTAATCACAACTCCACCAAAAGTAAGCAGCGAAGCAGGTAGAGGAAGAAAAACGCCAACACACAATTAGGACTGTGTTACTCCAAATAAGCACAAGGATGGTATACAAGCAGTATCAAAGGTTTATTTAACGTACATCCACTCTGGTAACGTTTTCGTTGAAAAAGCAACTTCATCAGAATAAAACCAACCCCTCGTAACATTCAATTTATATACACCTGTTTAAATGATACAATCAACATTTAAAGTGATACATACTATATAAATAAACAATTCAAGTCTTACAGGTATAAGAGGTATGAATGATGTTAAAAGCCTGTGCACCACTATGAATGCATTTTATAAAAGTATACATAACTGTTAAAAACACAGTACATTTGACCTGCTATAAATCATAAAATCAGCCTGTACTAAGATTGTAGAAATCTGTAACTTTACAACTGGTCAGCCTTTAATTTAAGATATGGGGCTATGGAAATAGAATCGTTAAGCCCTGGGTGTTTACTGGATTCCAATAAAATCTGCCAACATGTCTCTTTGTGAGATAACAGTGCAGGCCAATTACCCCCCCTAATGCACTGTGAAACAGATTCCAACACAAAGAACTTAAAAGAAGCTCCTTCACAGGTCAAGGTATGTCTGAAAAGTGCATTGGTATTAACCTTTCTCTGAATGTCATAGGCGTGTTCATATATACGCCTCCTCAGCTGCCTCTCCGTCTTGCCAACATAAAATGCCTGGCAAGAACGGCAGGCAGCAAGATATACCAATCCCCTGGAGTTGCAGTTGTACAAACCATCTGACCATAATTTTCTACTTCTACTTTCCAAGTACAAGCTGTCCTGGTTAATAATATATTTACATTGTGGGCAACACCCACAACGAAACGTACCCTTTCTCAGCATACTTGTTCTTTTCATCATAGGATTCTGTTCAAGAACCCTTTTAACGTTGAATCCCTTCCTATATACTACTCTACAGGTCAAATCCTTAAAAATGGCCAGATCTGTAAATTCTTTAAACTCATTAAATTCTCTCTCAATGATATACCTAATCTCTCCCGCTTGCTGGCTATATTGGGTAATAAACATCTGTTCAGAACTAGGAATCCCTTGAATTTCATTTAACAGGACATCTTCTCCCATTGGTTTGGCCTTCCCCAAAATGGGGGCAAAGCGGGTAGATCTCAAGTTACTGACTTCTTCAGAAACAGAATTGATCAAACCTATAGGGTACCCCCTTTCCAAAAAGAAGGATTTTAATTTCTCCCCTTCTATGACAAAATCATTTTCTTCTGATGTCATACGGGACACCCTTACGTACTGCCCCTTCACAATAGATCTTTTTTGAAATTTGGGATGAGAACTGGCATAGTGAAGATACCCATTGGAGAATGATGGTTTCCTATAAACACGGGACTTAAAACGATCATTCATTTTACTAAGAGTTACATCCAAATAATCCAATTGTTGGATAGTAACATTGTAGGTAAAACGTAAAAATCCCGTGGTGGTATGAAGATATTTTACAAACTCGTCTATGCAGTCACGGGGTCCTACCCAAAAAATGCAGATATCATCCAGGAACCTTGAGTAGTGAATCCAATGTTTGGAAAAAACACTATTCAAAACAAATTTTTGCTCCCAGATGGCTAAAATCATATCTGCATAAATGGGGGCACAATTTGCCCCCATGGCAACCCCAGAGACTTGCTGGAAATATTCTCCTGAGAAGTAGATGTAATTATACTTTAATACCAGTTCTAATAAGTGTAACACCAAATGGACGTCATTGTTGGTCACCCCATTGCACCCCCACAAGGCTTCCTCAATCCATTCAAGCCCTATGTTGTGTGGTATCACAGAGAAAAGGTCGACCACATCTATGGTAACAAAGAGCATGTCAGGTCTAAATAAGTCTGGGGTGACACCTCGAAGAAATTCCCAGGAATCTTTAAGGAGATGTTCTTGTCTCCCCCACAATTGTTTCAATTTCCAATCTAGGAATTTTGATAAATTGTGGGTTTTAGATCCCTGTGCTGCTACAATTGGGCGCATAGGAGGGTCCTCCATCACCTTATGTACCTTAGGTATCCCGAAAATTACGGGTACCTTAGGGTACGAGTTTTCCAGGAAATTGTAGATATCCATTTCAATAATTTCTTGGTCCAAAAGGTCCTTAAGGGCTAAGTCGATAATTTTGTAAGAAATGTTGACCTCATTCAAGGAGGCTATGGAATATTTGTTGGTATCCATCAAAAGATTATGCATTTTGGTCTCATACATAAGCTGATCCATAACCACTGTGCCACCCCCCTTGTCAGGTTCCATGACACGAACTCCTAAATTACCACCAAGTTCATCCAAAAGGTTTCTCTCAGCCATATTCAGATTGGAGGTGTAGCAATTCTTGCCAATCTTCCTCCTTATTTTTTGCTCAATCCTATTCTCCAGATTCTTTAACTGGGGGTGCAAAGGGGGATTGTATGAACTAGATTTTTTTAAATTAAATGCATGTGGTTGTGAAATATTACCAAAAATGTATTGCAAGTTTAGTCTACGTATAAATAGCTTAACATCCAGCATGGTGTTCACAAGATTACAGCCTTTACTAGGCACAAATTTAAATCCTTTAGTAAAAAGGGAGAACCATGTTTCTGTAATAGCCAGATCACTATAATTGTAAATATGGTAATCATTGAGGGAATATTTAAAAAATTGGCCAATAGGAGTAACCACTATCTGCTCTCCACTTCCCAATCCCCCCTGTCTCCTCTCTGCTTCCCCCTCCAACCCTTGGGGGGAAAGGCCCTCCCCTCCTGTTGATGAAACCCCATATGTGGCCCATGTATCTGCTGTTGGTAAGCTTGCTGGCGTAAACGCTCCAATCTCCTGGGTAAAAAATCATCCTGTTCAGATTCATCATGGCTACCCATAGGTGGAAGGGGCTCTAGGGGCGGAGATGTTTCCAAAACTACCCTAGAATCATCCCTAGGGGCAGGTGATATTCCATAACCATTTCTAGCCACAGGGGGGTTAGGATACTGTTTGCCTTCTGCATACTCTCTTAAATCTCTATTTAATTTCTTATATTTACGATTTAAAACTAGGTTACATTGTTGGTCAATATGCTTTCTCATCTCATGGTACTTCTGTTTTTCCCCTTCAATAGTAAAAAGCAAATCAGTACTAATCAGGTCATAATATTTAAAAATATCTTTGTACAACATTTGCATATCCTTTTCATTCCGCTTAATAATAGCTTTGACAATCCCCAACCCACATTCATCAAACAATCTAATGAGCTCGCAATGAAACTCACTACCACGCTCAACATGATGAGGGTATTTGTATACCCGTAGTCCCTTAGGGACAATACGTTTGTTAAAACACTCTTGTAGGTACAAATTGTCCAGCTCCATAGTTTTATATTTGTATAACGTTTGCTGAAGCAAACGCATATTGTCTGAAAACGAACTGTTGTTAGAGCTACTCACAATGTCCTCATGGAAGGAAAACACCGGCTTATAGGCCACCCAGTCCTGAAAGGAAGAAGGCGGTGGTAATTCCTGAGGTGTGTTTTGAGGTATTGTAGGGTTAGTAATTTCCTCATCTTGCAAACGTAAAGCAGCCGGAGTACGAGCAAAGCTGCAGGAAGCACCTGGGTCCATAAAATCACTCGTTTGTAGAGGCGGTTTAAAACCGCTGGATGAACCACCAGTTTTTGTTGAGAACGCCTTGAGCAGCTCCCGCTGCTCGGAAATCACTGTCTGTAACCCTTGACCTAAGGGCGTAAGCAACTGCACCAGCTGGGTTAACTGTCCCGTGAGTTGGCGTGACCAGGAAGCTACAGATGAACCGCTTTCCTCTCCACTAGCGTCGCATACACTAGCACCAGGACTCCTTAAACCTGCCTCCATAACCAACCAAAGCAAAAGAATTGCTGCAAAAACACAACTCCACCAAAAGTAAGCAGCGAAGCAGGTAGAGGAAGAAAAACGCCAACACACAATTAGGACTGTGTTACTCCAAATAAGCACAAGGATGGTATACAAGCAGTATCAAAGGTTTATTTAACGTACATCCACTCTGGTAACGTTTTCGTTGAAAAAGCAACTTCATCAGAATAAAACCAACCCCTCGTAACATTCAATTTATATACACCTGTTTAAATGATACAATCAACATTTAAAGTGATACATACTATATAAATAAACAATTCAAGTCTTACAGGTATAAGAGGTATGAATGATGTTAAAAGCCTAAAAGTAGTAATCACAGTAACTGTAAAGAAGCACTCACCTACCAATCCCGGGGTTAGTCCAGAAGTGGATGGACCTGTGAATATTAATGCAAACAGCATTACACATGTGCTTAATCTAATATATCTGATGAAGTCCTTTACTCTGGATGAAAACATGGTGATCTAGTTAATGTGTTCATTTTTCTTGTGTCTATCTGGATTTGATGAAGTTTATCTATTTGTTTCCATTTGGATTTGGTGAAGTTATTCACACTATTATTGATTCACTGAGGGGATATTTTAATAAAAACTTATTGGATTTTAAGCCTGATCAAGGTGAAGTGTTGCCTGGTATCTCATACAGTACCTGTTATTAACTGGTTGTAGCACACATGTTGTTTGGACTGCTATGTCTGTATCTGTTGTATGAATATAGGCCTTTAGACTTACATTCATCATCCCCACCCTGTTAGGATGTGTGTGCATGGCTCAGCTCTGCTGTTGTAAATCAAAAACAACAATATATTAATATGCATGCTACAGCATTATGCAGTGATTGTCTCTATACCCAACCATGTTATGGAAAGAAAGACATACACATTTGGTTTGGAACTCCAGCTTCAATCCCACCCCTTGGGATGTGTCACTCCCCTCTTGGTGTATGCAATGAGGCCAGAAATATTGTGATGTCATCAAGGGGGTCAATGATGGTCCACCACCTGTGGCATCCCTAGATCTCTTGTAACATCTCACTGCCTTGGCTGCATGAAGGAACATGTCTGAGCTGTGTCATCTGCAGACATCATGGGATCAGTTATAGCCTCCAACTGCATTTATCGTATTGGTGAGGTCAGTCTAGCTCTCATATTTCCAAACTGTATCACCTGAATGACCTAGAAGTCTCTGTTGTTTCTGTTGCCGGAGACCGTAAAATACTTTCCTGTGGGGAGGGGGGGGGGGTTGCCACACCTAGGATGGTTGGCCATCTGAAAGACAGTGATACACACATTATAATATGTCTGTGTGAGCACATTTATGCGTTTGATTCTGTGAGCAGTGTATGTCAACAGAAACAGTATGCATTCCTGTGGAAACAAAGGTTTGTATAGCACTGTCTGTGATAAATATTTATAGGACATATAAAACAAAATTGTCTGTGATAAATATTTATAGGACATACAAAATGGAACAGCAGTGCCTTCATACATAATCAACATAACTTCTAATATCTTTAGAGTTCATGAGTAGGATTATAACCCTTCACACTACATATATGTTGAATGGAGGTCCAAAGAAACAGCATCGTGACACAGAAGTCTGCATGCATTTTGCATCGAGATACTAAAGCAAGTAACAGTGTAACAGCTTACAGAAACCATTGCAAACCTCAGGATCCATAGGCAGGCCACAGGCAGTACAGATCCTTAGTATACTGAGCCAATAGTGATACCACCTTTTGTTAAGAGGCATCATAGAAGAAATATCTGTAACAGCACTTTTTAACAGTTTTGTTAGGGAAAAATAAGAAATATCCATAATACCAACATAACATACTAGATATGGAGAGTGTTGGAATCCATAGGTTTCCATAGTTACTCCACAGAGTACAAGAAATAGCCAGTAAGAATTGTGGATGATCTGTAAATTAGCCTTTATGTACTCTTAACATTTGTAATGTAAGTCTGAGTATGCAATTGCATACAGGACTGACATCAATTAATTAAAATAGCAGCACCTGTATGCATAAAGTTCAAACCAACATCACTCCAGTAACTTGTAACAACTTCTATTACAGATAACATTTTGAGTAAAAATTAATTTAACCAGGTACCTTTGGAAATGACTCACTTGAAGTGATCCATTAATCACCAAAACAGAAATCCTACCAATTTCCATTTGACCTCTCACCCTGAATCACAAAATTAAAGTGCACTTAATATGCATCCGCCTTTAAGTAACATTTTCACCATATATAATTAATGCGGTTCATTAAAATTCAAGCTTTTGGCTATATGTGGCATAACCCCCAGATGTTCTGAGGAAACACCAAATAGGTATCGATAAACGTTACCATGTGTAGCACATGCTGTTATCTTCCAATGATCTGATAACATGACATTAGTGCCACTTTCAAATATTGATGTTGATACATTTACTTATCAGTCCATTGCTAACTGCAAAATGAGTGGTACCTCAGTGAGCATTTCTCTATGTTTGTATTTTCCAGGCTTCTTCAACTTGAGGATCATTATGACTACTTCGAGGAGGCTAAGAAGTGTCTGTGCACCAAAGTGAACCAATCAGGGGATGATCCAGATATTGATTGTGTATGCTGGATTGCAACAGAGTATGAGAGACAGACCCAGGGACTTCGCTATGATAGATGTATGGAACTGGATTGCAAGGGATCACTGAAGTAGAACACATATCTACTGCACTGGAGTGCAGTTTCACTACCACTATGATAACCTGCATTGGATTAATGCGGAGGATCTACAATGGAGGATCACCAAGGTGTGGAGGTAGCCCGTAGATCCCTACAGTAACTGTCAATATTCTATGCAGACCTGAGCATTCCTACGGATTTTACAAATATTAGTCTGATATATATATATATATATATATATATATATATATATATATATATATATATATATATATCAGATAGATTTTTTTTTATGACCATTTAGTAGCTAGCATCCGTGGTGGTGGTGTTGTCTCACAGAAAGAGGTTCTCCCATTTAATTCTCAGCTGGAGTGCGGGGAGTGCCTTCTGTGTGGAGTCTGCATGTCCTCCTCACGGGTCGAGTGGCGTTCCGAAAGACATGCGTGAATGGGCGTGCCTTCATTGAAGGTTGGGCATCGAGCTGGCAACTCAGCACTGTAAAAATTTACTGTCAATCATTAGAGGACCGGAGTTCCGCTGTGGTGACCCCTAACTGGGAAAAGCTGAAAGACAAACAACAACAACATGACCATTTAGTAGCTGCTGTGACAAATAGCTCATGGTGATAATTAAGTGGACTTGTTAGCTGCTGTCCTTCTGTTTGATTCCCATGCTGTTAATGTATTTAATGATGTTGATAATATCTATAATTATGACCTTTATAGATGTACATATGTTTTACAACACCTAATGATATCATTTCACATAACCACTGTCTTTGTGCATCACTGATGCTTATAGCGTCTATGCCACAGACGATCGAGCTCTTTATAGTTTTCCATTATAGTACCACAGTACCATCTACTGTACCATTATAAGTTGGAATAAAAACACATTCAATACCTCTTTCATTCATTTCTTTTAAGAAAGTACACAGACACATTTATTTAATCTAAAAAGGAATGCCTGTCTCACTGCTTAGACATATGTTTTCAGTTATGTGTTGATAGCTGTTATTTCTTTACAATAAAATGTCCAATAAGCTTTTGCGGTTTCTGTATTCATCTGTTTTTGGCCAGGCTTCTAATAAACACCTCAATACCTTTTGTTTTTTAAAATCGAAAAAATAGCTGGTCAGGCAGAAGTGTAGACAAACAAGAACTTTAATAAAACTTTACATACTGAATAAAATCAATAAAACATTAAAAAACAGGATAAGTGCTTTCGTACACACAGGTACTTCTTCAGATCCATAAAATACTGCATCCACTAGTGTTTCAAGTCACGTGATTTCAATAAAGGCCTAATTGGAATAACTTCATTTAACCCTTTGGTTTAAGTTTATGGTTTAAGTTTATAGCTTTGGATATGTATATAGCAGACATGAGAGGTGGTGATGTAAAAACTAAGACAGAATGTATTGAAATAAAATAGATGCATTTGCTTAGAGCCAATGAAGGTAAAGGGTTAAATGAAGTTATTTCAATTAGGCCTTTATTGAAATCACGTGACTTGAAACACTAGGCTGTGCATATAAAAACTCACTATGGATGCTGTATTTTATGGATCTGAAGAAGTACCTGTGTGTACGAAAGTGCTTATCCTGTTTTTTATTGTTTTATTGATTTTATTCAGTGTGTAAAGTTTTATTAAAGTTCCTGTTTGTTCTACACTTTTGCCTGACCTGCTATGTTTTAAATTTTGCATTTGGTTTTTGGTGTTTTGCTGGTTGCTCTTTTTGTTTTGGACTTAACCTTTCTTTTTTGGTTGTTATTTTAAACTGAAAGTCCTGCTGACTATTAATGTGGCCTGTAAGGCAGCTTGCCAACATATCTACATTTTGGCATGCTGTAGGCTGCAATCTACATAGGAAAAACATACCTGTAATTGTTATCCTGCTTTACTTAACCCATAACATTTCTTTGTCAAAATATATTCCAGTAATTGATATTAGCGTTTATACTGTGCATGGTTATGAAGTTAGTCACTGAATTCCTATGAATGTGACCTTAAACTGTAACACTGATAACATCAGCATTCCACCAACAGCATTTCTAGAGCAGTATCTGTTTATTTATAAAGAACATGTGCTGGTTTTTAGCTAGGTCTGTAAGGAAATGGGATGGCATGCCTGCCATTTTGTTGTGCTGTGGGTTCATACCTCTCAACCATACCAAATTCCTCTGTATTTACTGGTTCTTAGGGCAAAATATTGGGGTGCCACGAATTCCTGAGTGGCCCCCTTAATTTCCAAATTTCACAATCTTTTTTTTTATTATTAGTTACCACTTTAAATTTCTGGCTGATGTCACCACTCATCACCAGCCTATAGGGGTGTGCATCATGACATCAGTTCCTGATTGTTGGACTTGGAGGGAATAGGGAATATAACAGCAATGGCAGGTGGATTTAAATTCAAGGTAAGAAGAACACAGAACAACTGTTATTATTGCATTATTTTATTTATCTGCTCTGATAACCAGCCAAGATACTGTCTGCAAGATACTGTCCGTGTGCAAGTTTGTTATTTGCATTTCCAGCCAGCTGCTCTAATTCAACCATTGCTATCTTTAGATCTACATTTAGAGTTTGTTTTCCAGCTAGCTTTTTAATTCAGTTTATCTAATGTGTTTTATGGCCAGCCATCTACTTCACCTGTTGCTGATGCAAGTTAGATCTATATACTGTTTTAAGATCTACATTTTGAGTTTGTTTTCCAGCCATCCAGCCTCTCTACTTCAGTGTGTATTTATGGTCACTTGGCCAGCCACAAGTTAGGTCTACATTTACAGTTCGTTTTGCTGCTGCAAGTTAGATCTACATTTAGAGTTTGTCATTTTTCCAGATAGCCACTCTGCAACAATACATTTTAGTGCTCGTTATTTCAGACCAGCTGCTCTAATTCAACCGTTGCTGCAAGCAGCCATAATGTGCAACTTGTGCATTCAACCATGGTTCATTGCTGCTTCTCTACATTTACTTAGGGGTGGTGTAAGACTGTGAGCTGTTTGTGAGATCTCTGCAAGTTATTGGTCTGTCTGTGAGATCTCTGCAAGTTAATGGTCCATTTGGGAAAGCTCTGCAAAGTCTGCATTTATGCAAGTTAATGGACCGTTTGTGAAATCTCTGCATTTATGCAAGTAAATGGTCCGTTTGTGAAATCTCTGCATTTATGCAAATTAATGGTCCGTTTGTGAAATCTCTGCAAGTTAATGGTCCATTTGGGAAATCTCTTCAAGGCAATTGTGTGTGCAAGTCTAGTGTATTCAGCCATGGTCCGTTGCTGCTTCCCTGCATTTACTTAGGGGGAGTGCAAGCCATTTGTGAGATCTCTGCAAGTTAATGGGGTGTGTGTGTGTGTGTGTGTGTGTGTGTGTGTGTGTGTGTGTGTGTGTGTGTGTGTGTGTGTGTGTGTGTGTGTGTGTGTGTGTGTGCGTGTGTGTGTGTGTTTGACTCATACTTTTTGGTCTGCTCCTCTTCAAATATGGATGGTGCTGTGGTAGTGCTGTTGCCTTACAGCAAGAGGTTCTCTGGTTTGATTCTGGGCTGCAGTGCCTTCTGTGGAGAGTCTACATGTCCTCCCTGTGTTTGTGTGGGTTTCTTCCCATGATACAAAGACATACATCTGGTGCATTTCTCCACAGCCTCTGTTGAAGATTAGCTTTGTTCCAAGTCGGCCTTTCCCAGTAGACAAATGTTAAATAAAATGTATGGTTTTCTGGCAAATCAATGAGAACTGAATTCACTAAATAATGATAGCCATTGTCTTCCTATCTTTAAGGAAACATATGGTGACACAACATTTTATTCTAGCAACTTTCTAAGATTATACAAGCAATGTTTAAAACATGTCCCCGGTTTTGGGCCTTTGCCCCCCCCCCCCAATCAATTTTGTCTTTTTCCTGATTTCTGGTGGTGCACAGTTCTTCAGGGAAAGAGAACTTTAGTGCTGCTTATGCAAAGTCAACTTATGTTGTTAGTAGCACAACAAGTAGTATACTTGCTTTTGCTGCAGAAGGCTGTAGGTTCTACTCCCACAGTATGTAGATGGATTGCTGGTACTGTACTGTGTTATACTTTTAAAGGGGGTAGATGCTGCAGTCCTGAGAATGTCCTCCTTTGGCAAAGATGCCTATTAACTATGAACCTGTTATCAGTTTGCCATCCATTCCCTAATGAAATATTACTAGCTTATCATTTTTTAATGTAACATAGGCAATATATTTCTCAAGGGCAACAGGCACTTTACTTGTAGACAAACAATGAAATATAACGTTGTTTGCTAGCAGCAGCCTCTTCATTAGTTACAGATCTCTTTAACATGGAATTTAGATGACTTTTACTTTGGCAGAGATTGTGCATATTTACTTATACTTGTGGATTGTAGAGGTCTGATTAGACTTTTATGATGGAAATGTTCTGAATTGGGCAGTTTTGTCATTATTGGTTCATGCATTTTGTTTCACTGCTTACTGGAAAAATGTTCAAAACAATAAATTTAAAATGTGTGCTGTATTATATAAAGAATATAATTTAATAAACTCAGGAAGGTGTATCAAAGAGCGCATATATGTTTCGTGTCCAAGGGGCCTATGATTTGAAAACACAGCCCAAAGGTAATCTTTATCCACCACTCACCAGATGCATTTTCTTTGGGTATAGGTTTCAATGCCATTTCAATGAATGTGAGTTTCAAGGGCAGAGAAGTTTTAATGCTAAGTCGATTTTCATTGTGAGATGGTATTGCTTTGTTTAGGAGATATCTATTAGTGTTTGTGCGACAAAAATATAAAATAGTATACAAACAATCATTGCAGAAGTAAAGCAGTATGCACTTTACAGTGCTTATGGTAAATGGGGTGAAATAACCAAGTAATTGGGCATTGGAATGGCTGCAGGGGTACTCCGGGGCCATATTTTGGTTGTCAGTTCTTCAGTTTGCATTGAAAAGTTGGCATCTCACAATTCCATCGGAGTGGGTAGGGTTACATAATTATGTATGTAAATTTTATGTTAATCAGCATACAGCTTTGTACCTATTTTCATGGGCCTTTGTCCAGATTTTTGATGTTTCCAGGTTTTGAGGTATGTGTGGGTTAAAATCCACATAAGGGACACATAGCTGACACTGTTATCTTGGTTTAATCTACCCATAGCATTTAATTAGAAGAACATATTCCACTTATTGATAATGTATATTTTGACCACAGTTGTGAATAACTCAGTTATTCATCTATTTCCTATAATCATATTTATAATCTGTAGTGATCCGTTAACATCAGCTATTTAACAGCAGGGTCAGTAAAGCTTGCTACATACTATTATATGTCTGACAAATGTTTTGGCTAATATTGTATACTTTGTAAAAGTGCTATCAAGTTCTGTTTTAGCATTAAATATTACATTCAATTCAAGAACAACGTCATCCTCAAGTTTGGTGGGAGTGGGATGAGCAGACAAACAGTTGAAATGCAGAACAGGGAAGTGTATGTATTTTGTTAGTGATGTGCACTTTGCCAAGGAATATCATGCTCCTCACACATACCTTACTGTGTCCCTTATGTACAGCAACTTGTATGGCTCTGTTCACAGAAGCTCTACATGACACTGTCCCACTGTCTGGGGAATGAATGATTTCCATTACTATTAATGTTTCTGAGCACAGTGCTGACATAAATGAAGGTTTTTAAACTCTTTAGGTATATGACCAGCAAATGTTCATACTTTGAAATCCTAATCCAGGATCCATATTAGTAGTCCATCCCCATCCAGGTAATGTCATACAAATAAGTCTTCTCACTGCATTGAAAACATGCATCTTTTAAGGTTAGAGTTTGAATGCACATTATAGTTGCAGATTTTAATTTCATGTCCTCCGACCTGTGTTCAGAGATATTAAAACATCTATGTAACACTGAAAATGTGTATGGTGGTTATCTAACATTCTTCAGGAATAAATTAACTAGAAAATGTTCTAAGCAATGTATATCACTGTTATTTGAGGAATGCATCATTCATTCTTTCTCTTTTTTTGTTTTCAGGCAAGGAAGGTCAGACCAGGAATCCAGCTATATGCATCAAGCAGATGTGCAGGCTTGAGGAGCAGTGGAAGGAGAGAAGTATGTTGATTATTTTTACCGTTTTATGAAATGAAATGCATCTACTCCTGTTTACAGGCCTGCTTTTTTTCACAATAACATTTATATTGAATAGAATACAGGAGTACCCATCATGCATCAGTAAGATAAGTGAAATCATCACACTGTAGCTATGCTTACAACTGTGATTGAAAGCTAAGAATGTAAACTGTCATGTAATATTAAGCCATTGTTTCAGCACACGGGTTTTGAATTGTACTACATAATGTAAATAGCAGTTGGGTCTGTGTATTTTTCACTTGAGTTACATAGCCTGATTACAAATTCTAGTTTATTGATTGTAGCTTATAATGCATGGCTTGGTATATTTGTATTTGTAGTTATATTTGTGGTGGTGTTTTCTAGTAACTGATCTGTTCTGTATAGCTTACCTACTCAAAACTGAGTAGTGTGTCTATAGACTCTGTGGCATGCCTTTTAGTAAAACATGATTCCTATAACACCTTAGGCGTTTATGTTGAAACACAGTTATAGATTAGATTTACTGACACTTGTACTTATATATATTTGTTTGCAGCAGTTGATAAGCAGCACAAACTGCAGTTCAACATTGGTGTTTCATGTACCTAAAACACCGTGGGTGTTTTTGTTAAACCACAGTTATAGGCTAGGTTTACTGCCACTTGTGCAGATAGATGTTTGCTTCTAACAGTTCATAATCAGCAAGCATCTTCATGATGTTTGCATTTTGCAGGCTACTGATTGGCAATAATTTTTGGTTGATAATGCATAGAGTTTTATACATACAATACTGATAGCAACTGATATGATAGATTCTCATATGTCACAAGCTGTGGTGATTGAAGATGTAAATTATTTGTTACTGTTGTTCATAGGTTCATAGGTAGGTACTAGGCTATCGGCCCAAGGGCCTACGTAAGCCTAGCCAACAAGGTTCCCTGGCTTACGCCACCTGAGAAAGTTATTTTCCTGGGCCACTGTCGAGCAGAGACACAGAAGTGATCCCCAGGCTGTATTTCCTATTTTCCATCCACTCATCAAGATTTTTCTTGAAGAGTGCTAATGAAGAACTTTGCTTGACATAGAAGGGTAGCCTGTTCCAGAGTATGGGAAGTCTCTGGGACAGGAATCTATCCCTCCAACATGTACTGTTTATTGTGGTGACAAGGTTTAGGTCCCTAGAGTGTGTAGCTTGGAGGGATTGGGATTTCTTTAGGTGTAGCATGTCCAACAGCTCTGGGTTTGACATAGCTTTATATGTTAGGCAGAGATCACTTGAAGTAGGCAATATGCTACGGAGTAAAGCTGGAGTTTTTTGAGGTGGTCAGTGTAGGGCCAAGTAATCCTCTTTGTGAGGTACTTCTGTGACCTTTCCAGCTGCTGCAGATGTCTTGTGAGGTACATTCGAAAAGAGGCGTTGTACTCTATAATGGGTCTAATGAGTGTCGAGTAGAGGGGAACAATGACCTCTTTTTTCCTGGATGAGAACCCTTTTATGATGAGGTGTGTCACATAGAAGGACTTCCTGACTACTGTGGTGATGTGACTATCAAAGGAGAGACTACTGTCCATCTGGGTCCCAAGGTCTCTTATCACACATTCGGTGTTAAGTAGATTGCTGCCTATGTGGTAGTTCATGGGTACAGAGTTTTTACCAAAGGGGATATATTTATTTATGTTCAGCAAATTATCATGCTGCCTGTCTCAGATGTTTTTCATATGGCTTGACTATTGTCCACACTATTGTCATATCACTTTCTCCTCATTTTAACAAAGGCATTTGGTGGTTGTTCATATAAATCAATAGATGCAGAGAGTACAATCTATAGATTTGAACATTCATACATTCTTACAAAGCTAATGATCTGGGTGGGTGTCTCTAAGACTATACAGTTATTCACAAAAGAATACTAATGTCCTGTTTAAAGAATAGGACATTTAGGGCTAGGCATTTATGAGGTAAATCTGTCCATGATGGACAGTGTCAGTCCCTGTGTAAGTTGTCATCACATTCATATTAGGTTCTGCTATGATATTTATGGGGTTGTTCTACGTGATTTTCATTTGCTTTCCTGTTCTGCTGTGTTTTTCAATTAATCTTGACAGAGCATGAGACCCATGAATGTTCTCCTATCAGATAATGAGTGCATGCCAGGCCACTGCCAGGGTCTTCCAATGATGACTGTGACAGTGACAACAATGATGACGAGGAACCTGGACCTGTCCCCTAGCTGATCCATCATGCCTGCACTGCTGAGGAGATGATGACATGACCATAATCAAGACAGTTATTGGGAGGAGTTCTAGGAGGTCATTTGCAATGTGTTCTAAACACAGACAAGGGGCACGATGGTGCCCTTCTTTCAGGATATGGCATGGGCTATATGCAATTCAGGGAGATAGCTTGTGAGACCATTTATGATTCTCAGCCCATCAGCCTGGTCCCTCTGGTCCATAAGTATTGTCTGTGTGCTCTCCTTGTGTTATGCTGTCAACATGGTGATTGCCATTTAATTGAATGGACTATATATGCAGTCTTGTGCATGCATGCCATGTATTTGTCATGCTTATGTGTTATCATTGTGTCATATTTCTTTTGCTATGCGTGCATGACACACATTAACATATTACACTTTCCTCCCAAATTCAATCATCCATGTATTGTCACAGTTAACCTGCAGCTACTGCTGCAAGCAGTAGCCTGTACATGTGTGGTTTACTGAGGCATATGTCAGGCAACATATGTTGTCCATACTTCATCACTAACACTGTGATATGGCTTGGAATTGTTTATTGTAATGTCAGGTATAAGCAACAAACAGACATGTCATTCTACTTGTGGTTTGGATAACATCTTTCATGATGTCCCACTGACATGATGTGGTGTTGTGTGCCATAGGGTGGCATTACTGATACTATGTGGGATTGTATACCGATATATCCTTTCTATGTCCAGTCCTCCTTTTCTGACAGCATCAAGCAGCAATGTAGCCTTACACTATACACAGTTTTACAGATAACACATTCTTTAACTATACATTATGCCATGTTTG